>NC_057801.1:54189994-54224396 GCF_018294505.1 Triticum aestivum | reverse complement strand
AAGGCCTACTAATGGCGCACCGGTTTTGCCTACTAATGGCGCACTACCGGTGCGCCATTAGTAGCACGCCACTAGTATTTTTTACTAATGGCGCACCACTGGTGCGCCATTAGTATCTAGTATACTAATGGCGCACCACTGGTGCGCCATTAGTTTTGCCCACAGTGCGCCACTAGAGTCTGCTATACTAATGGCGCACCACATGGTAGTGCGCCATTAGTAACAATTTTTTAATTTTTTTTCTTATTCTCAGGTCACTATTTCACATATGAGATATCCAACACATATATATACAACAAGCATCCATATAACAATCATAGCCAACACACAAGTTCCATCATATATAGATACATAGCCAACACATAGTTCCATCGTTACATATTACAAAAGTTTCACATTGTTCATCCAACACCATTATCCATCAATTCACAAAAGTTTCACATTGATACAAAATAAAAACACAAATGGAAAAGAAGCACTCCATCCATGCAAGCTTCTGTGAATTAAATCAAATCTGCAAAATGATAAACAAGAAGTTAGAAGAAGAAGAAGAAGACTAGAAGAATACTAGAAGAAGAAGAACACTAGAAGAAGAATAAGAAGAATTTTTGAAAAGAAGAAGAATAAGAAGAAGACTATAAGCTTATTATGTAAACTTGATCATTTTGTGCTAACATAAGTAATTTTGGAGCTAACCTATAGGAAACTAAGCATATAAGCTCTAAGTTAGCATATTAGAGCCAACTTAGGTAAAACGAAGCTAACCTATGTCATTTTGGAAAAGAAATAGAATAAGAAGAAGACTATAAGCTTATTATGTAAACTTGATCATTTTGTGCTACCATAAGTTATTTTGGAGCTAACCTATAGGAAACTAAGCATATAAGCTCTAAGTTAGTATATTAGAGCCAACTTAGGTAAAATGAAGCTAACCTATGTCATTTTGGAAAAGAAGAATAAGAAAAAGACTATAAGCTTATTATGTAAACTTGATCATTTTGTGCTAACGTAAGTTATTTTGGAGCTAACCTATAGGAAAGCATATAAGCTCTAAGTTAGCATATTAGAGCCAACTTAGGTAAAATGAAGCTAACCTATAGGAAACTAAGCATATTAGAGATAACATAGGTAACTAAGTATATATATATATATCATTTTGGAGATCTGACATACCTGACAAAGTTCAATTCTCATGCATTGTTCTTATCCTTCTCCTTTCCCAGCCTGATGCGCCAAGAGCGGCGAGGCGGTGGAGGCAGTGGAGGCAGTGGGATGTAGTCTTCTACCACAATTGGCGTGGTCATGTCGCCCAGCTGTGGGATCGCCGGCGCCACCACCGGTGCGTGGTCATTGTCAGGCACCACCACCATCGCGAGGCCACCTTCAGGCACGACCATCGCTAGGTCATCCTCAGCCACCTCCATCTCTTGCCCATGGTCAGCCACCACCATCTCTTGCCCATGGTCAGCCACCACCATCTCTTGCCCTTGGTCAGCCACCACCAGCGCTAGGTCATCCTCAGCCTGATGCCCATCGTCATCCTGCAGCTCCTCATCCCCACTCAGCTCCTCTTCTCCCGCACTCCAGTCCGGATCATCCTTCTTGTTATCTATGTTGCTGCCAGAATCACTGCTGCTTTCGCTACAGCCAGAATCGCTGCTGCTTTCGCTACAGCCATAGTCGCTGCTGCTTTGGCTGTAGCCAGTGTCGCTGCTGCTGCTCCCATTACCTGTCCAAATGCAACAATGACCGTTAACAATCGATGTGAGACAAAGCCAAATGTAGAGGAATAAGAAGAGGCAGAACGTACCGGCATCATCATCGTCAGCGTAGCACATGCGACACATAGTCACGTTGAACACCTTCACGATGAGCATGGTGGCGTCGTCGTCGTACCTGAAGAGAAGGAAGTACCCCAGCCACAGGTCGTAGGCACGGTAGAACTTCTCCCACCAACGAGACAAGTACATGTGGCCCTCCTTGATCACCAACTCCACATTCCACTGCCTGCGAAACCCGCTACCGGCCTGTCGCAGCTTCACATTATTTGGCGGATCTTCACCCATCAGCATGTTCATAAAACTGTCAGGCAGCCTCTGCAGTTTGGGACAATGAGTGATGTAGCAAACAACAGATATCATAATGAGATGGGTGAAGGGGAGATCTCTTGTTTTATATACCTGCGTCATGGATGATACTGAAGTCTCAAGTATGATAGTGAAGAACTCGGAAGCATCCAACTCGTACTGCGGTGTCGCAGAGCGGCGGTGGCTGCTTCCCGCCATCTCTGATAAGCAGCAGAAGAGACCAATTAGTTCCCTTACAACAGATCATAAAATATGCATTAGTCGCAAGTACCCCATATGTCCTATTTTTAGCAAAGTTATGCTAAAATTCACGAAAAATTTCAACATGACCTTTTGCTGAAAATATGACATATGGAGTGCCCGAATTTGCCGGAACGGAAGTTAATCGACATTCCGGCAAACTCAAGGGCCTCTCGGCAAACTCAAGTTAATCGACATCACAATAAACCAACACCCTGCACTAGCCTAAAAACAAGTGAAGTTTCACCCATATAAGAACAACTTTATAAAATCAGAGAAGTTGCTAAATTTTGTGTATCCTTCATACACACTGGAGTACAATGCTTTATAATGTTCCATCATCATTACAGAAATCCAAGACCATATGTTCCATCATCATCATCATTACAGAAATCCAAGAAACATCATGATTTTTAATAGTTTTCAGTTTGGACAGAATACTGAAAACTACAGTTTGGACAGAATTCCTAACACTTTGGTCTTCTAGTTACAAAACAAAACTGACATAATTACATAAAAAGTATCCCGGGTTTCCATCTTAATATAACAATATAACACCATCTTAATATATGAACCCAGCTGATTTCTCTGAATTTACGACAGCAACCACCAACGGACAGAAAACAGTAATATGATCTACATCATCTAGATGATGAACCAAATCATAGCTCCTGACTAAACTTAAAATCAACATCTTTACTAACAGTAAATTGGCAGTACTCATCTTTAGCAACAACAACTACTACAAACAGCAACATAAAACTACTACAACAACAACTTCAACTACAATAACATCCTACAACTACTACAACAACATAAAACTACTATGCATCATCTTCCTACAACTACTCATCTTCAGCAGCAACAACAAAAAATTCCTGTTTAGTTAAATTCATGTTAATAGCTTGATCTAACCACTCAAACAGAACAAGAGCAAGAAACCCATAAATGAATCATGAATTGTTATTCATAGATGAGGCAAATGAGGGCCCCATCTGTACAACAATCTGTTACAATTTGCATTTATTTACAAATAAAATGAAATGAACTATCTTTTTACAACATGATGATGATGGTTACACTAAACATTGCTGTCAAACTAAACCTGAGTCGAGGTTAACTATGATGTACAATTTACAAATGAATGAAGGAATGCAAATATGAACGAATTGGGTGGATTAACGGATCAGAACTACAATTAAGCTGTGCAACAATCAGTGGTGAGATGAGATGATTGATTGTATCATCATCACCATCTCATTTGATGACGGCCCTCGAGTGCCTCAGGATCATGCTGAACGGCGGCGCGGGCGGCCGCACCCGGAGCGGACGGCTGCAGGCCAGGGCGCGGCCCCACGACCAGGGAATTGACAGGGGCGGGGTGAGCGCGGTCTGGTGCAGCCTGGTGACACCCGGAGGCGAGGTCAGGCAGTGGGCAGCACGGTGCAGCCGCGCGCGGAGCAAGGCCCGACCATGGCGGATAGTGGTGCGGCAAAATCACAGCGGCGGCGCTAGGGTTTGCAGGGGAGGGTGGAGGAGAAGGGAGGAATCACCTGGGGAGGGGATGGAGGAATGGAGGAAGACGCCGGCGTTGAAGCTCCGGCAGCGACTGGGCGTTGAAGCTTCGGTGACACGCGGCGGGCTCCTCCACTCGCATGTCTCTGTGTCTTGCCCGATCCGTTCCACGCGGGTGCCCTCGAGGCTTGAGCGGGAGGACGTCGAGGGAGCGGGCGCGGGCGGAGGGGGGACGGCGAGGGAGGCGGTGCTCGGCTCGGCTAGGCGTTGGGGGCGGTGGTGGTCGGGTGCAGGCGCGGCGGCGGCGTACGGTTGGGGATCTAGCGAGGGAGGGGAATAGGTGGACTGGGGGGAAGCTTACTAATGGAGCACCACGCAGAGGTGCGCCATTAGAATATTTTGTAAAAAAAAGAATAAAAAAATACAGTACTGGCACACTCCTTGTCTAGTGCGCCATTACTAGTTAGAACTACTAATGGCGCACTTCGGTCGGATGCGCCATTAGTATGTATGTAAAAATGAAAAATAAATATCACTAGTGGCGCACCTTTTGTCTGGTGCGCCATTAGTGTCTTCCACACTAATGGCGCATCACCAACTAGTGCGCCATTAGTATATAGTAGTGGCGCACTACATCCCTGGTGCGCCATTAGTTTCAATCCTATCTATAGCCCTTTTCCTAGTAGTGTGGAACCATGTCTTACGGACGCATTTGTCTGAAATGTGAGGGGGAGTTACAGTTCTACCCTTGCCTATAGGCTTCTCATCTTGGGTCTCTGTACTGAGGGTCGGGGATAGTAGAGTAACTTTGCTTCTCCCCAAATAGTGGGCGGGAGCGATTTCGGGCGAGGAGGGCGTGTTTTGAACTATAGTGGGCGCGAGCGAATTCGGGCGAGGAGAGCGTGTTTTGAAATAGTGGGCGCAAGCTATTTCGGGCGAGGAGAGCGTGTTTTCCCGACCATGGTTTATGAATTATTCGGCACATGTCATTTCGACCGAGGAGAAGGCGCGCTTGGATGAAGTTACGAACCTACCCTCGATGTACAACGGGCCAATTGATGCGTGTCCCACACAGGACGGTAATTTCGCATCTCCCATTTATTTGCTCGGGCGAATTCCACTGAGTAGAGAGGATGTTTAACGGTTTGTTCAAATTTTGGGAGAAAGAGCATCCAGGTCTACCTTACCAAGTCGATTCGAATCAAATTTTGAAATATTAGCTTGCCACTTATTTTTTAGATGGAGAGATGATGCTCGGGAGTAATGTGCTTTTACATGCTCATTGCTAGCGATTTACTATATGACAAATAGTTGACCCACTCAAAAACGCGAATCAAACCCAAAATGAAATATCTCGATTCAATGAACTAGCTCGTTCAGTAGCTCAAAATAGTGAACTAAATCCAAATTGAACACCTCAATCGAGTAGCATGTTGTACAGTATTATAGTACTCCACGAACATGTTGAAAGTCAAATTAATGAACTTGTTTGATATACGCATATATCCGTTCATGTGTGGATTGCAGATAACATGGTCTCCAATTTAAATATTTGAATGCAAGTTTATATCAGTCTTTGATGCATAAAATGCGACCTCCCCCTCTCCCGGACTCCTGTTCTCTCTCTCTCTCTCTCTCTCACTCTCGCGGACAATCTTCAATTCTGTCGCACGCATCCGACACAAAAACCTTGTTGGTCCCTCTCCCTTTCTCTCTCTCTTTGTGTGTGTGGGGGGGTGGGGTATTTCTAGTCCGCATTCATATATACACCATCTATAGGTCTCTCTCGCACACTATGTATGATACTCTAGCTAGTCAAAGCTAGATATCTTGTGTGCACTCATCGTACGCACACAAATTCCTTGGCTATTTGCCCGTAACTCTCTCACGCACCACTATGTCGTCTCGGAGCTCTTCCCCCCCTCTCTCAAACTCTCCATCCACCTGGGTCACACATACACATGCATATCTCACTCGCACTCGATAGGCCCATCTAAAACTCTATCTCTCTCCATCGTTCTCTCTCCATCTCACACGCACACACACACACACAATCTCATGCCCAGCTGGCCATGTATGATGGTCTCTCACTCAATTGTGGGCACACGCAGTCCCTCGTATATGTATATGACTAGCTAATCTTAGTCTCCATCACAAACATGTGCATGGTCTATCTTGATTTCTCTCGGGGCATCTTTCTATCGCGCATGCACTCCCTCGATCTCCCACCCATATAGTCCCCTCACGATCTCGAGGGGATATCTCTATCTTCGTGTATCTCCTCGCCTCGCTTTTCCATCTCGGAGATGCATGCGTGATATGTTCGCATAAGAAACGAAAAAACACACTCTCTCTCTAATTTATCGTGTGTTGTCACTTTCTCTTTCACACACATACTGTTTTTCCACACTTACTCATTCTCCTTCACACGCACTTGATCTGTCTCGACTGAGGCACTCACCTCCGTCCATAGCACATAGATTTATTGAAAAGTCAAACATCACAAAGTTTGACCATGTACGTGGAGAAAAAGAATTACATCTAGTACAGCAAACATATACCATTAGATTCACCATGAGATGTAGTTTTGTATGATGTATCTTTGGTATTGTAGATATAAATAACATTTGCGTAAACCTGATCAAAGTTTCCAAAGTTTGACTTCTAAAAAATTCACATGCACTACATTATCGAGCGGATGGAATATCTCTTTCCCCCTCTCAGTTATCTGATGCACCACTCAGCCTTATCGGGGATCCTCAATATCTCTCAAACTTTATTGGTCAGTTTGGTTCATGACCTGACCATCATGCCTTGATGGTCGGTACTGCCTGGTGTGGATGTGAGATGTAAAATATTTTTGCCTGGCCAGGCTTGTCTGGGCTGAAGCGTTTGGTTCATGCCTGGGCCAGGCAAAGCATCAACGTCCCATCAATCAATCCATGCATCAATTATTTAATGCTAATATCCATCCATGTTGCTGTTAGCCTCATGGCCGCACGACCAGGCACGGCCAGGCGTTTGAAATCGGTCGCTTGGGCCAGGCTACTTGCAGTGTCTGGAGTTCAGCCAGGCTAATTAAAGTGCAAGGGAGCCCAGCCCAGGCGGGCTTTCTTTTTCACAGGGTAGCAACCAAACAAGCGTGCATGAAATCTAACCACAACCCCAGGCCACGCAAAAGATGCTCACGACGCAAGCCAAACGGGCCTTATATCTCCCTGGTTCACACATACACATGTCTCGCTCACGCTATACATATAGACCCATCCAACACTCTCCGCCCTTGTTCTCTCTCCATGTGACACACACACCCCCTAAGTACCATAATCCCTCACTCCATCATAGGCTCTATTTGGATCCATGGGTTAGAGTTAGTTTGGGTTAGTTTGGAGTCAACTAACCCAAAAAGATCCAAACAGGAGGGTTAGTTTAGGTTAGATGCATCTAACCCATCCAAAAAAACTAACCCATCCAAGAGGTGCTTATTTGGGTTAGTTCTTCTCGGGACCACTAATAAACACTTTTTTCTCTCGCTCTCCCTACAGCAGATCCCTCCCCACTTCCTCGAAGCTTCTCGTCCTCTCCCTCCCTCCCTCTCGCACCGCCCGTGAAGGTGCCTCGCCATATCCGCGTTCCATCTAACCCTGCCATCCAAACACCTCTTTACTTAGAGTTAGTTCAGGGTTAGAATCTAACTCTAACCTCTAACTGAGTTAGAGTATCCAAACAGGGCCATAGGCGCAAGCACTGCCCCCCTCCTAAGTATGATTATCTCTTACTAGCCATCAGGAACACATGTATTGTCTCCTTCCATCCATACGTCTATCTCGATATCTCTCGGGGCATCTTCTATCGCACACACACCTTGTCACTCGATCTCCCACCCATGTAGTCCCATCACGATCTCCAGGGGATCTCTCTATGACAAACATACACTCTCTCCTCCCCATGTCTGCATTTTCACCGTACGTCTCTCTCGACCTCTCTCCCTTGTTTGTCAGACACCTCTTGGCCACGTGCTAGGGGTCTTCCTCTCTCGGTTCCAAACAACCACACACTATCTCCTCACCTTGCCTCCGTTGTTGAAGATGCATGTGTGATATGCTTGCATAAGACACGCACGCTTTTTCTCCACTTTTATCGTGTGTTGTCCATGTCTCTTTCACACACGCACACACACTTTTTTCATTCTCTCTCTCTCTCTCTCTCTCTCTCTCTCTCTCTCTCTCTCGTCAGGGACTCTATCACGTCCATAAGCATATGGATGTTTTGAAAAGTCAAACCTCAGAAAAGTTTGACCAGGTATATGTGGAGAAAAACATTTACATCTGGAATGATCATTAGATTCATCACAACATGTACTTACTTCATACTATCATTTATCTTTGGTATTGCCGATATAAGTAATTTCTTTATAAACTTGGTCAAAGTTTCAAAAGTTTGACTTTAAAAAAATGTTGTAACTACATTATCGAACGGAGGGAGTAGCTCTTTCTCTCTCTCTCTGCTATCTCTCATGGGCCTCCCCTCTCACTCGAACTCTCTATACCGACGGATTATACGCTCACTGTGTCAGCGTATAGCTCTGTATATTGTTTAGTTGACCGGTCAACCAATCCACATGCTCCGTTGTCAGCTCGTGTTCTGTATCTTGGTGTGCTGGCCCATGTGGCAGTGCGTGAAAATAAGTAAACTAGAGGCCCATCTGACACGCGGTGAAGGAAACAAAGTTGAAACCACTCGGGGTAGCACCCCGCACACTAGTAAATTGAGGGCGCATTGAGGACAAACTTCTTGCACGCGAAGGACGCACTCGCGCACAATTCACCACTGCCCGGCGGCATGCACAAAAGGATGCACTTGCGCACACCCAGCACACAACACACACCAGCACACGTGTACACTGGCGTCGCCGCCGGTTGAGATGGACGACGAGGCAGCCAACAAGCGGAGGCCGCTCAAGCCAAAACTGCATCCGGCGAGCCTGGACTTCATCAGCAGCCTCCCCAACGACATGCTGCTCGTCATCATCGGCCTCCTCCCCACCAAATCTGCCGTGCGGACCGCCCTACTCTCCCGGCGGTGGCGCCCCCTCTAGCGCTGCGTCCCCCTCAACCTCACTGTCAATAGCAGCCTCTACGACGGGGATTGCAAACGCATGGCCGCAGTCTCCAAGATCCTTTCATCACACCCTGGGCCAGCCAGACGCCTTGACATCCGCATGTTCAGTACCAACTGCAAGGTCCAACCCAAGTTCGACGAGTGGTTCTTATCCCCCGCCCTAGATCAGCTCAAGGAGCTCAGCTTTGAAGCTGGACGGTGTCGCTCTCTGCCGACGTACGCGCTCCGCCTCATGCCAACGTTGCGCCGCGCCAGCTTCAGCTCCTGCTATCTTCCCTAGATTAATGTCGCGCCCGCCCTTCTTCTCCCTCAACTCAAGCAGCTCGACCTCTTTGACGTTGTCATCTCGAAGAAGGCTGTGGAGCACCTGCTCCGCAGCTTTACTGCGCTCGAGTACCTTCGTCTTGAGAAGATCCACAGGTTCATTAGCCTCCACATCGCCTCGACGAATCTCCGATGGATTTATGTGTCTTGTTGGCCCCGCAACAAGACATCAATTGGGAAGAGATCACTCCAGTTGTTCCACATTATGGTCATTGAGAATGCGCCTTTCCTTGAGAGATTGCTTGTATCGGATCTAGAAGGTCCAACAAAAATCAGGGTCATTGACGCGCCGAAATTGACAGCGTTGGTGTACTCATCTGCCAAATTCTCCGAACTCATTATTGGATCTGTAATCGTTCAGGTACAACACTCATCTTCTTCTCCATCTTCTTGAAATTCACATTTTTAAATTTCTTCTTGATGTATTTATGACCTTCTTCCAGAAAATAATTCCCACAAGCTTGACCCAGTCCATGCGCACAGTGAAGATCTTAGCACTAAAATCTATCGGCCCCAATATGGATCAAGTTGTTTGATTCCTTACATGCTTTCCATGCACGGAGAAGCTACTCATCGAGGTGAAACTTCTTTCCTATTAGTAAATGGTAATCACAACGTAGCTCAATTTTTTCGTAATTTTCCCAAATTACGATGACAAGTGTAGTGTTCAAAACTACATCTACGCACTGCACCGAAAGTAATGTTTTTAGTATTTTTTTCTCAGGTGATCACCTACATCATTTTTATGATGTACTACTATAGTAGCCTAGGCTAGTCATAGTGGAAAGTAACTTAGACTACTCCAGTAACTCTATGGTTACCCTAAAGGCAAGTACTACCTTTGTCCTGGTTTACTCTTCCAATTTTGTAGTATCAAAATTTGACCATAGATTTAACTGACAAAATGTTAATGCATGTCACTAAGAACTATATCATTGGATTCGTATTTGAACATAATTTCAAATGGTGTCATTTTTAGTGACATGCATTGGCATTTTCTTAGGTAAATCTATGGTCAAAATTTTATACTAAATACGAGGTAGTATTCCCTCCGTCCCAAAACTCTTGTCTTACATTTGTTTAGATACGGATGTATCTAGCACTAAAATGTAACTAGATACATCCGTATTTAGACAAATTTAAGACAAGAATTTTGGGACGGAGGGAGTACTAAAGTGGGCTATGTAGGCCAAAACATGTGCCAAATTCACTTGTGATGCATTTGGCATCGATGCCCCTCCATTGCTCACCTGGTGCCCCAATCTGGAGCACCTACTTTGCTCCGGTGCCAAATTAACTCACGCAATGAAAAAACACTACGTGGGAGAGAGAGATGACTGAGGCAATAAAAAACACGTGTTTGGGAGAGTGAGAGGCTGGTGTAGTTGGTTTGATTGATTTGTTTATACATGTGGTTCTGTGTGCACAGCGGTGCCAACTCTCTCACATTGCGAGAGCGGTGCCAAAATCTTTTGATTTGACATCAATGCGTATTATGTGGCATACTTTTGCGAAATATGGCATCGGCCACATAGTGGAAGGCAACAAATGCCCAAGCTCTTCACATGCTCCTAGTTAAATGAGAGGAAACAGAAACAGAGAGAGAGGGAGGGAGGGAGAGAGTGAAAAAATATCACTAGCCAGCCAACCCTATCGTATGAATGAATGATATTGGTACTTCTTGATGACACGGCAATCTTATGCAGCCAGCTGCTCTAATATGTTCTCTTCTTTTGTAGATAAAAAAAGACCCGAAAGTGAAAAATGTGCTGCACTATAACAATCTCATCGAATGCCTTGATCTCCATCTTACAGAAATTGATTTCATCGACTACCGAGGCAGCACATCTGATATTAAATTGGCCAGGTTCTTTGTTCTGGAGGCAAGTGTGCTCAAGGTAATGAGGTTTGGCGTTCTCTGGCGCAACAATGAATGGCGTGCTGATCACAGCAAGCGTCTAAGCCTAAATGACAAAGTCTCCGCAGAAGCTGAATTTGTTTTTGAAACATCAAGTGGCTAGAGACTCGAAAACTTATTTTCCCATAAGTGACTTGTTAGGGCGGTGGATTTTAGTTTGTACGATAACGCTGCATCCACCTAAAGTAACGAAAGTTCTTACGTGAACTTCCTAGTAATTCCATCTTCCTAGGTGCAGCATTACTCCTAACATTTGTAATATCAGTTTGAAACTTGTAATATTGCCGTGTCCTATTCCTGCGTTTTCAAAATCCTGCGAATCAAACAGGTCCTAAGTTGGTGCTAATGTTGTGCCTCCCATCTTTCACCAGTAGCCGTCGAATCTAGATCTGACGCATACAAACCAAGCTTCTCCATTTTTGCAAAAAGATGCCCGCACTTGTTCCCTATTTACAAACAACTCCTTGTCTCTCACAATCAGCCTTATCTCCTCCCCACCACATCTAGAAGGCCGTGGAAAAATCTGGCGCGATGGCCGCTGCCAGAGCAGTCCACCCCCAATCTTGGTGTTTCGCGCAATGGACGGGCATCTACGCACGGGAAATTATGTCGAACAGGGCTAGTTGTAAGCAGGCTAGCTCTACAGCCATGATGATAGTGACTGCAAACGGTGAGGCTGACTATGGTATGCCGAACACGGCGCCTATACTCAGGTGTCATCTCTGGCGCAGGGTCTTGTCACTTCACTGTGAGGAGCAGCACGTAATAATTTGACCAACGGTTAGTACAGTGCTAGTACTCCTAGGAGTACTACATTGGTAGTACTACTACTACTGGTACTAGTAGCACCACTGTCTGGATTTAGGAGTACTACCACGTCCATCTGGATTTTAGTATTTGACAATATCTAGTAATGCATGTCACAAAAAATGTACTACTCCCTCTGTAAATAAATACATGGTGTTTTATTCCTATCGGCGAGAGAACTTAATGTTTTATTTCTAACTAGAGTCTTAATAGGATTACATGCAATGAACTAAACACTGCATGTCATGTTTGGTAGTCTCAAGTCATTGAAAGCATGCACGGCCCACATCTCTCATTTGTTGATATGTCACGAAATAAGAAACAAGGAGGGAGTTAATGCACCGTGCCTAAGTGTTTTGGGATTATTTGGTTTTCGTAATGTGACTTACACAACATTTTTGTTTACATGCATTAACATTTTATTAGTTAAATCAAAGGTCAAAACTTGGCGCAAAATGCAAAGGGGACCAATAAACCAGTAAACATCAAACTTCTCTCGTTTGGCCCCAACTAGAGGTCCGGTGAGATGACTATACTGCACCGGCACGGAGGGGGGCGCAGCTTCATTGACTTACGGCAACTACCTTTGGGTGAATGACATGTGGGCCCAGGGGGTGGCTGGCCCACCTATCATACAGCCAAAGGCAGGTGCAGTAGAGGGCCGAGGAGTAGTACAAAATCCTACGCACCTACGCATGCTAACCAAGGGCAAGAGTGATCACTCGAATCGCAAGATCAGTTGACTAGTAGAAGCTAAGCTAGACCCATGGAGGCGATGAGTGCGAGCATCAGCCGGCTGTGCCAGATGGTCCACGACGCCGGCCTGGGGCCCGGCAATGAGGAACGTCTCCAGGTAGTATTGCTTGAGGCCGGCAGGGCGAGGGGCCCCTTGGACGACAGCTTCGTCTCCTTGTTCGATGAGGTCCTCGTCGGTTTCCTCGACAAGTTCACCGTTGTCAAGAAGCTCGTGGACGACTTTGACGTAAGCCTTCAGCCGACGCACTCAGGCTCTGCGATGCCCGCCACCCTCAACGGCCACTATGGTGACAACCTCTTCGGCGCACTGGTGGCCCTGCGACTGCCCGCCGTCGCGCCGGAGAGTGTCCACCTTGAGGTCGCGCTAGCTGCGCAGTGCCTGGTGCAGCAAGACACCATGGACATAATCACCCACGTCTACGCGCATGCAAGAGGAGGACGATAGGACGCTGGCCTTCTTGGACCGCAGGGCAACCTTGGACGCACTGTTAAGAAGCACGTTGAGCTCGCCGCCAACGCCGCTGCTCCTCACACGTCGGTTGGTGACCCCGCGCACTAGGGCGTGAGGATGTCGTTGATGGATCCGTATGTATTTTTATCTTTCCGTCAAATCCATGTAGAAGTATATGATACTACAGTAATTATCTTACCTTTCGCATCAACTTCATAATTTTCGTATGTACTCCATGCATGAACGGCGCCAGAACCAAACTTCTCATTACTCTAGGCAAATCATTATTTTCTATCTATCGATCGGGCCATGGAGCAGAACCAAATTTTACAAGTTACGAGTTCAAAAGGAAAAGCCTGCCGTGTTCGCGTCACGCCCCCACACGGTTGGTCCGGCACGCCGCTCAAGAGGGAATGCGTGCGGTGTTGCATTTTCACTTACAAGTGGGACTGTAGTTGAGCAAACCGACTATCGGCAAACCCCCACCCCGCCCACCGTGCGATGGCTGAGAAAACAGGAGGGAGAAGAGATGGCTATAGCACGGACTCCAAGAAAATTGGTGTCGGATGGGACTCGTGTGGGTGGCGAGTGCCATAGTGCTAGACGTGAATGCTAGTTATGGCCCATGCCACCCCACTATATCGAGCCTATATCGAGGTACAGTATGTAGAACAAATTTCCTGCAGTCCGTGCTCAGCACTCCTCTATCTCTCTTCTCAGCCAGCCAGCGGACGCGCGGAGCCCATCGTTTGTTTGCTCACATGCGGTCCCACATGTCAGTGAAAACGCAAGCAGACCCACTGAACCTGCACATCTTTCACCTCGACGTGCTGGTGATGAAAAACAAATCCAAGAAAGATCTTCAGTGGCCGCTTTTGGAGTTACTCAAGAGTAGTAAGATTCTATTTACAGTTTAACCCAAGATGCACATCTCGTGGCTTCAACTTATCAACTACCACTCTATTTTCTTTCACGACACGACCTGGATGCTGGATGTCTCACGTGTCGGCAAAAGGAGGAAGAACCCGACCAAATCTTCGGTTGTGCTCTCGGATTAGACTAGTTGTGCTAACTTAAAAATTTTATTGTGTACTCCCTCCGTTCCAAAATACTTGACTTTCATTTGTCCAAAAATGGATGTGCCTATATACTAAAACATGTCTAGATACATATATATTTTGACAAATAGAAGGCATGTACTGTGCAACGGAGGGAGTAGAATGGATGCAAGTTTTTGTATTGGGAAGAAGAGTACATCCATATAGTGATAGAGGGCAATTTAGTAGATGTTCTATCACTTTTAGCTAGCACAGAGGCTATAGATGAGATTAGTGCACTTGTTGATACTCCTACTTGGTATGCGTGTTGCTGCTTAGACGCAGAGAAAAACGGACCGGAGGGAGTACTAGAATAGAGACTAGACATGAGACTAGATGCGAGGAAGCAACGTCTACTTCTTTACACTCGAAGAAGAAATATGCACGCAAGATCGAGCATCCGCAGATCAACAATGAATGCATCGAGAAGGCACTAATCCAACTTACAGGAGTAGTAAAATGTATTCTTGTGGTTCTTGTTTTCTTTGGTCTTGCTTTTCTAGTCAAAATTATCGTTGGAGTTCGTGCAAAACGGAGGTCCGTTTGGGGTCGTGCGTTGCACTTGGCCTTACAAGTGGGACCGCAGTTAAGGAAACCGACTATCGGCAAACCCCCACCTCGCCCGCCGCGCGATGGCTGAGTTAGGGAAACGATGAGGTTGAAGCGATTGCTCTAGCATGGACTCCAAGAAATATGATGTCAGATGGAAGTCGTGCTGGTGGCGTGTGCCGTACTCCTGGACGTGAATGCTTGTTCTGGCCCATGCCACCCTACTACTCCTACTAGTTAGTACTATATAGTACTACTACTATCGAGGATTCGAGGTGCTGGTTACGTAGTACAGTATGGCTACAGTAAAAACACCCGCACGACGCGCAAAGCATGTGAAGCTAGTACAAATAGTGTACTACTATTGTTGATTGGCCCCATCCGATAACCTGTTGCAATGCACGTACAATTATGTATTCAGAAAATATATTTTTTGCCTCGCCGCACCACTCACTCACAGAAGCAACTCGAAAGCCATTCATAAATTTAGTAAGTTTATCACAGGCATATCATTTTATTACATACAACAGGTCATCAACCGACATCGACAACGAGGATACATTATAAATACTAAAGTTTTCACCACACAACAAATAACAAGCAATGAAATGAACTTCAACTCAACCATTCCTCGGTGTTGGAAACGCTTGCTTTGAACCACAAGTGATTCTCTGGGACAGGCCATCCATTGTCGATCTGGAGACCAACGCATGACTGATCATCCAGGCTGAAGAGGCCTACTATATCAGTACCAGGGTAGGGAACCACCCAAATGTCCGAGGTATAGACACAGTTGCTTCTCATAAATGGTAGTAATGTTGTGTCAACAGCAGTTGGATCGCCTTTCACCATCATTGGATAGTTTTTTCCAAGGAAGAGCGAGTTTTCTCCAATACTATCAATTCTGTACCAGGGAGAAGGAGTTGGCTCTAGCACACTAGTATCCATCCCCGAATACCATGCAATGGGTGTTGGAATAGGTCCGGAGAGTGTGACCATGGGAGACTACACCTGCTTCCTTAGCAGTAACATCATCAGTGGGCTATATACACATGAGAAGAGGTGATCCATCGGAATTAGTTGCCAGGCGCCAAATAGTATATGGGCGTTGCTCGTCCTCATGCTCGTGATCATCACCATCATCATCTCCCCCTTGGTTATAAAAATCTTCAAGTATAGGTGGTGGAATGTTCACAGGACCTTGGAAACACAAGAAGAAGGTTAATTAGTAAGGCTGGCCATAGTGGGGGTAACATAAGTAGTATCACGCACTTTGGACTCGCAAACATGCTTATGTGGCAGGCAATTAAGGAAGAGAGAGATGGTTATAGTAACATAGGTAGATACCGTAACATAATAAATGTGATGCTACTATGTGTCATGGATGGCAATAAATGAGACAACCTATGATACTACTCTAAGATACTATGCACTATAGAGGTAGTAACATAAACTAGTAACATATGCATGTTACTAGTCTAAGTTACTCCCCACTATGACCAGCCTTGCTAACCCGCATGCATGTGGATGAAACAATTATAATTACGGTGGAAGACAAACGTACCGAAACAACGAGGATGTCATGCAAAAATAGTGCCACGAGTGGTGGCAGCAAACACAAGGCCCTCATATTGAATTGCATCACAGTACTCATCCGTGTACAGAAACTGATTTTTGAGCAATATCCATCCAGTCAAACCACTGACGACGGCAACAAGCTTGTCGAATATAGCAACAACTTCATAGTTGTTGTAATTCCAAGAGCGGTTGGGGACTTGAGAAATTGCTATCTTCCGTAGAAGACAGTCACCATGATTGTATTTGAACGTGCGTACAATACCGGTGTGCTCACCCTCTGGGCAGTCTGCTGAGATTTTTGGAAGTGGAACCCGGTCACGAGTGTACACATTCACAAGTCCCCACTCGCAGTTGGACCCAATGTAAACAACCCAATCTCCATTTGCGCCTGCCCAAGCCTTGCCCTCAAGCGATGGCATCTTCACATCATATGTATCATTATCAAGCGGCATCAACTTGCACAGGGCGAGGCCTCCGTCGTGACGGCGCCAGTCATCAGGGTCACGGCGAAGAAGATAGGGGAGATCAAACCACTCCTTGACTCTTGGGTTCCTTGTAATGATGTTATTAGTTGAGTCGAGAATGGGCTTGAACGAACCTACCATGCTAGCCGAGGTGATGACGTCGCACCGATCAATGAGTTCCTCCACCACGTCATCTTTCAGATTGGGGCAAGAATAACGGGGTTGTTTCCATCCTGTTCCCTCCATGGAGAAGACGATCGAACAATGGCAGAAGAAAGGGTGAAGGGGTGAAGGAAAATGGAGGAGGGAGAGGAAGAGCGTGCTATAGCAGTTCCAAATCGAGAGGGAAAGGCGAAGAGTCGGTGGACGGTTGCCAGTTTGCCACGGTTCACGAAGGGGCGCCCCGGCCTACATGTTGGTTCGGAAATACTCCTACTACTCGCCATCGTCTCACTGATATGTGGAACGGGACCACATGTCAACGAGACATGGTGTGTAATTTCTCGTGCAAAATGCGATCTGGCCGCGTTGGCCCGAGGTGCCGCATTAGTTATCGGCCTTTATTTTTTTAATGGCGCGCCGTTCAGTTTTGAAGCACGACTAACTGGTACTGTATGTAGAGAAAATATAAACTACTCTACCACTACTCCACCTCCAGTACTAGTAGTATAAAGAAGATATATAGGCTGGAGCTTTAGCGCTTTCTTGCCAAGGGCTGCCCACTTGCTTCTCACACTACCACCCTCTCTCCAGATCTAAAAAAGATGGCCCCTCTCTCCCTCCTCACCGGTGGTCACAGATCCACTGGGGAAGAAAAGGACGTGCAGCATTGACGCACTCGTCGTCAGCGAGCGAGGTCACGCACTGACGACAAGGCCATCCTCTCAGACCTAGCGCCCGCGTGGGATTGCTGCTGTAGTGTGTGCGGAGGATGACGACCACGAGCGAAGCCACTTCCCACCGACCCTCAGGTATGCTACCTCTTTTTGAACCATACCCTTGTTCTATTGCCCCATCTGGCACGTCGTTGCATGTGGATCTTTTTCCACTCCACCATCTTCCCAATTTTCTATCCTCTGTTCTGCTGGCCACGCAGACGAAAACCATAACTTGCACTATTAAAGGAAACCCTACTTCATGTAGACTAATGCATGTCTGGGTTGAATAAGTAAAGGAAGGGAGAATGTACTGTCCACGAGAGTAGGCATCGAACCCGCATCTAGGTTGAAAAGGGGAAATCAGTAGATAAGGAATGAGTCTCATGTCTCTTGGTTGAAGAAGGGTAGAAAGGAATGACAACGCAATAGAGAATGACCAGGTTGATCGGTTTGTTGTCCTCACATAGGAAAAAGGTGGCTAAAGAGAACAAAAATGGGACATAATCCACATATGCTATTATGCTGCCTGGATATTTGTTGCTCTGGGCAACCATACCTCCCTCACCAATCTGCGTCCATGGAGGTACATCGTACTGGTGCGCCCACTGTCCGAATGGGCCTCCCATGCTCTTATTGCCACTTTTTTTGCTGTTAGTATAACGCCAGCAGTCAAGTCAAGCAATTTTATAACCTTCAGATTTTTGCACTGTTAATGCTTATAGATTACATACCTCACTTTCATGAGATAAGTTAATTTTTTGTACAGTGTGACCAAAATGCCAAGGCACTGATGTCATTTTATTTTGGTTAAACTGCACACACAATTATGAAGACAAGAGGAAAGGTCAAGAGTGGGAACCTCCTCCTCCGATTGTTCTCTTGATTATCAAGAGGAAAGATCAAGTTTTTATGTTTGATCGATTATCAAGATTGGGATAGCAATTTTTAAGGTCCCCCCGAGTTCGAAATGATATTTACCTTGGAGGTACATGGTTTGCAATTTTTTATACTGTCATTAGTTAATAATGCTAGTTACCTTCAGACTTTTGTATTTGGTTTAATGCTCATGCACATCTAGTATACTAATGCTGAAACTTGTTACCTATACATTTTGTATTGTTAATTCTTATAGAAACCTTCCAGTGCTAGAGTTTATTTAAATTTGTTCAGTAAAACCATTGTACTGTACCCTGTAATAAACTAACAACTCTACTGTTGCACTAGCCACTGGATTAGTGTATATTTGTAGTATTCGAATGGTGTTGTATTGGCGTATGGACATAAATAAAGTGTGGCAAGCTTTCCCAGATATGTGCTCAAGAAAACTACTACCTGTTTTTCTAAATACTAGACGTTTGGGTACTCTAAATTGAACCGCGAAAACGTCTTATATTAAGGAACAAAGGGTGTAGAGTTCACTCAAATTATCCCGGTAAAGCTAGTCACACCTTTGTTAAAATTAATGTTCATTATGTTATCGGAGGAGGTCTGTATGTTTGTCTCTAATGCCTGTCTACTACATACCCGACATCATGATGTAATGTTAAGTCATTTCCTTTTGTACAGTGTAACTAAATTGTCAAGGCGGTGATGGCATTTTATTTTAGTAGAACTGCACAAAATTTGCTTAAAAGAAGAGGAAAGGTCAGGAATGACTCAGTTTTTCAGAAAAAAAACTATGTATGCCTTCCTGACATCAGTCGATGTTGCTTTATTTATTCCTTCAAACAGGTGGTTAGAAACAGTCTTGCTACCTTTTCCCATTAAGAAATTGGAATCCTTATATTTGTGAGTCTATGCTTCAACTAGTGCCACTTTTATAGTAATCACACTTTCAATATCTATGCAAACAGGGATGCTCGATTTTAATGGAGCTGCACAAAAAGTCCAACTAGTTCAACATTAGGAGCATGTTTTTTTTCCAAACCTTTATATCCAATTGGTGGCACTATGAGCTGTTCATTATGAAGGTACATGGTTTGCTACTATCTTGCTACTCTTTTTGTACTGTCATTAGATAGTAATACTAGTGGTTTGCATGTGAATTTATTGGCAGGGTGGACCTACATTGGAGGTGCAGGACAGGATTCAATGATTGGATGCTCAATTTCGGTTGTATCGATTTCACCTCTTCCATCACTGCGAACATGGTGTGGTATATGTTTACTAGCTGCTTGATATTTGTGCAGACAGAGATGTCTACCCCTTGCTATTTGGCAAACAAACAAAGTGTCCGCAATTTTGGTTGAACTGCACAAGAGAATAGTATAGTCACTGCATGCAGTACCATTTGAAAAAAGACACAAAGATTGGATAGTCACTTCATGGACTGCAGAAAAGTAGTACTGTACTATTTACTGGCCAATAGTTGGTGCTTCATTGCTTTGGTCTGATTATACAATGGGCATCATTTTCCCTAAGTTAAAGTTTGTATTCCGAAAATAGTCTCGCGGTGTGATCGAGAGAAGACCAAATCATATTGCAGTGGATGTTCCTCCAACATGTGTGGTTCATTCTCATGGTTCCAGCTGTTGGTGAAACCACTTACGTTTGCAAGAGGAATTGTAGACTTCACAAACAAATTTGTCTTTCAGTCTGTACTGAATGTTGGCCAAGAGAAGCATCCATGTTAGTAGGAAGAACAGATGTTTTTTCTAGATCTTTGCTTTTGGAGCTACATATTTGTATATGATCTGTGAATCATTGAGATGCATTAACATGTTGATCTTATGTATGGGAATCGTACTAGTTAGTTTTAGTTGCGACGCAAGATCCAAAGTGGCTGATCTTTGCTTTTGGAGCTACATATTTGTATATGATCTGTGAATCATTGAGATGCATTAACAGTTACTTATTTCTATTTGCTCAGTGTTTACAAGTTACTGATCGATCACTAGCTAGCCTACAAATGCGCACCTGGCAGTTTTATTTGCGATGCAAGATGCGAAGTGGCAGTTTTTTGAATAGAAATGCCTACCTCTGAAGAAACTGACAAGCTACACTATCGATCCTACACGGATAAATAGCGTATCACGCATGTACTACCTCCTTTCCGGTTTGCAGGGCTCAATTCAAGAAACGACCTACTCGATCCTACACGAATAAATAGCGGATCACGCACATACTAGTACCTCATTTCCGGTTTGCAGGGCTTAATTCAAACCTCTCACCAACCAAGGTGCTCCCTCCGTCCGGGTTTACTAGTCCCGTGAGCAAAGCAGCAAGACCAAGGCATGGCAATAATTAACGGCATGTAGAAGTTTAAGCCTAATTAATTCCAGCGATTTAACTGGCTGCATGCGTGCCCTCGGCTGTGACTCGTTGCATGCTGCTTTGCGTACTGCATGCGAGCGATTCTGAGTGCCTGCATGCAGCCGGTCGTAATTAAGGCAGCTAACTGATGCGAAAAAAGATATGCTTTAATTGTTGTGGGCTTTTTAAATCCGTGAAATCATTATTGACAAGGAGGGAGATGATTCGAGTGCACTCATTTGACCGCCATGCCGGCGTGCGACCCAGACGGGATGGGACGGCACAGTCATAATTTCAGTTTCCCTAGTTTTCCACAGCAAGCTGGTGCGCTAAGCCATTATGCATTGAATTCCGATGACTGTCGCCCTACCTTCCCCCTATAAGTACTGTTTACCGGCATTCTCTAGTGCCACCATGACCAACTCGCCATATCCTCATAAGCCCCCACCAGCCCGACGTCGCTCATCACGTCCGCCATGCCCCCGCCCGTCCACGGTAGGCGACGCCGGAGGTGGTCACCGCCGGAACTAGTGTTCGGTTTTTCACCGGAAGGAAGATGGAGTGAGGAGGCATTCTATCTGTCTTTCGATGGCAATGCGCAGATCGAGGAGTTGTTGGAGCGTGACCGCATGGCGGAGTAGCAGGAGTTGTTGGAGCGCGACCGTCTGGCGGAGGAGCAGCGTAACGCCGATTTGCGCAGCCAGCGGGACATGGAGCAACAGCGCACCGACGCTCTGAGTCGCGAGCAGAGCGCCCGCAACTGGGCCAACTACGTGGAGGCCGGCGACCGGCAAATAGCCCTGGAGGCTGTCGGGCACGCACACGTTCGCGACGCTGATTTTTACTACTAGCTCGTCAAGTGGGTTTCCCGCTTGGAAGCCGAAGCTTCGGTGGACCACGTCGGCATGGAAAGGGCCAACGCGCGCGAGCAACGCGCCCTATCGCACCTCTGGCAAGTCCGAGGCGAGGCGCAGGACGCCGGTGCCGGCATTTAACGTGTACCGCCGGCATCGTCTAGTTAGATAAGAGTAAGTTAGTACTTGTCTAGTGGGAGTAGATAGTTAACTTGGCTATGATGGTTGTCAACGTGGAAGTTCAGTACTCTATATGTGGATCAGACCTGTTACTTTGCTCTGAATGTTGAACTTTCTGTTTGAACGTATGGAATGGGTTGTTATTTTTTTAAATGGGTTGTATTTGTCCTCCACGGGTTTAGAGGCTGACTTGTGGGCCTAGCAAGTTGACGCGTACACAATCAGGAGATGATTGTACGTGGAGAGGATGATAGCAGGGACCCGCCAAGGTCATGGCAGTACGCAAGCAAGTGCCTCTTATTTCAAGCCAATAAAAAAATGGCTCCTCCTAGTGGATTTCTGACATCTGGGTCCCATGCCATTGTCTAGTCAATAAACGAGAGAATTGCACAACGAGGGGCTGACACCAGGGACCCAGCAGCTCGCCCAGTTATTTTTGTTTTGGTTTAATTTGATAAATACCTCCGAGAAATGCCACTGCAATTTCCAAACTTTGAAAAATGCCATTTCATGCCATTTCTAGTGGCATTTTTTGAATTCTGGAGTGGCGTTTTTCAAAGTTTGCAAACTGCAGTTGCGTTTTTCAAAGTTTGCAAAAATTGCAGTGGCATTTTTCAAAGTTTGGAAATTGCAGTGGCATTTTTATGAATCGCCATAATTGGAGTGGCATTTATCTAATATGTTTTTGAGACGGAAGCAGGGTGTCAACTGGGCTGTGCGGGACACTCTGGCCTGTCTAGACAGCCTTTTCTTTTATGTTTACCACAGACCAGCCCAATAGTTTTCTTTTCTTTTTGAAAATGGCTAGCCCAGTTTTTTTGTGATTTGTCAAGTAAGTCACTTTATCAGGCCTGTTGAGCTAGACGAGGAGAGCTTCATTCGGCTGGCCGAGAAAATGGCCTATCAGTAATGAGAAATGGGCTGTACATTTTTAAAACACATCAAACCGGCAATTAGTTTCAAATATCTTTTTTTCATTTCGAGATTTTAAATTGCATTGATTTTTATGCATCGACAATTTATTGGATTTTATATTGATATACATTTATTTTTAAAATCAGTCTGAATGTGACTCGAAATTTCGGGATTAAAAACAGTTCAGACAGCACCGACATATGCAAAATTTCCTATAATTTTTTAGCCATGGCCACAATATGGGTTGTAATGCTAACAAAAAGAATATGGGCTCCAAAAAAACCCGTAAGAATTAGCAAATGGGCTGTAAACTATTTGAAATAATGGCAGATGGGTTGTATGTTGTTTTCCACAGATTTGCGGCTTTCCACAGATGGCCTGTATACTGTTGGATGTCCATCCAACGGCTGTCGTGCTTCTTCAATCTCTGCTCTTCCTGCTCCAGCCGCTCAAACAAGCGCCGGCGGGACTGCCTGCTCCCTCCTCCCCGCGGCCGACTGTGCTACCGCGCAGGCCTCACCGCCCCACCGTACTCCCATTGCTGGCCTAGCTATCCCTCTACTCACCCTCAGTCCCACACATGTTGTTATTCTCCGGCGACGGCAGACGAACCAGTAAACCCTCGTACTCCTCCGCGTGGGAAATAACTGCCGAGTATTCCCTGGCTCCGTGTCGTTCCCTTCCTAGGCCTCACCGTCGTCCACTGCCCTGGTGTTCTCGGTGCGGCCTGGTCAACATGGTCAATGAACGACATCCATTGAAAGTGGACTGTAGGTGGAGAGGCTGACAGCTGGGTCCACGGCCGCACGCAAGGAAATGCCTCCTTATTACGCGCAAAATAATGATTCCTCCACCTGACATCTGGGACCCACCAAAAGGGCCTCTATATTTCGCGAAAAAAACGTTACCGTCGCTGACAGCTCGGACCCACCAGCTATATCTTCGCACGCAAGGAAGTGCCTCCTTATTACGCCCAAAAAAAGAATACTCCCACTGCTAGCTGGGACCCAGACGAAGGGCTTTGTCAACTTAGTCAATATGCACGATTCTAGCTCGACTGACCGTATGATGTCCATCCAACGACCGTAGTGCTTCTTCAACCTCTGGTCTTCTTGCTCCAGCTGCCCAAAGCAGCGCCGGTCATGTCGCCTGCTCCTGCCTCCTGTCGCCGGCTGTGCTGCCGCAGAGGCCTCACCGCCCCCATACAACACCCACCGCTGGCCAGGCCATCCCTCCACTCACCCACACCCCCTGTTATTCTGCGGTGACTTTAGCGCGGCTGAACCAGTAAACTCTCGTACTCCTCTTCGCGTGGGCATCCACTTCCGCGTCTTCCCCGGCTCCGCGTCATCCCCTTCCTAGGCCTCGCCGTCGTCCACCGCCGTGGTGCTCTCGGTGCGGCATGGTCCATGTGGTCAACGACCGAATTCCATCGGAAGAATACTGTACGTGGATCAGGCTGACAGCTGGGTCCACGGCAGCCGCAAGGAAGTGCCTCCTTATTACGCGGAAAATAATTATTCCTCCACCTGACAGCAGGGACCCACCGGACGGGCCACCAGTATTTCGCGAAAAAAACGTTTGCCCCTGACTGCTGGGACCCACCCGACGGGCCACCGTATTTCGTGAAAAGAACGTTCCCCCTGCTGTCAGCTCGGACCCACCTGAAGTGCCTCCTTATTACGCACAAAAAAATGAATACCCCCCAGCTAGCTGGGACCCACCTTGGTGGGAGGCTGACTTGTGGGCCTACTAAGTTGACGGGGACGGAGGGCTTTGTCAACTTAGTCAATATAAATGATTCTAGCTCCAGTGACCATACGATGTCCATCCAACGGCCATAGTGCTTCTTCAACCTCTGGTCTTCTTGCTCCAGCCGCCCAAAGCAGCGCCTGTCGTGCCACATGCTCCTGCCTCCCGTGGCCGGATGTGCTGCCGTGGAGACCTCACCGCCCCCTACTATTCCCACAGCTGGCTAGGCCCTGCGGCGACGGCAGCCTCACACTGCAGCCGAACCAGTGAACCCTCGTACTCCTCTTGGCGCGGGCTTCCACTGCCCTGTCTTCCCCGGCTCCCCGTCGTCCCCTTCCTAGGCCTCGCCATTGTCCACCGCCCTGGTGCTCTCGGTGCGGCGTGGTCAACGTGGTCAAGGAACGATTTCCATCGGACGTGGACTGTATGTGGAGAGGCTGACAGCTGGGTCAACGGCCGCAGCAAGGAAGTGCCTCCTTATTACGCGGAAAATAATTATTCCTCCACCTGACAGCGGGGACCCACCGGACGGGCCACCGTATTTCATGAAAAAAACGTTTCCCCCCTGACTGTTGGGACCCACCACACCTTCGCATGCAAGGAAGTGCATCCGGGCAAAAAAAATGATTCACCCCTCTGACTGCTGGGACCCACCAGCTACATTTTTGCATGCAAGGAAGTGCCTGATAGTCAGGACCCACCTGGTCGAAGTGTACGTAGCATTGTCATTCTAGTCGCGAACGTGTACGTACGTACTGGTCGTTGTAGAGGCGCGCACATGTCGTAGTAGAGGCGCGCGCGTAGCATGTACACGTACGTACAGCTGCCAGGGTGCAAGAAAGAAAATATGGCCATGTATGTGTACATACGGGCGGGGTCTCGAACGCCTAGTCACGCATACGTACGGCGAGGGCTCATGTTCATGGGGAGGCAACGGAATGCGTCGTGTTCATGGGGAGGCAACGGAATGTGTCGTGTTCATCAGGAGGCAACGGAATGCGTCGTGTTCATGGGGATGCAACGGAATGCGTCGTGTTCATCGGTAGGCAATGGAACGCGTGGGAGCCAACCGACTTGGACGGAACGGGCGACGGAAACGAGGCCTGGCGTACTGCACAATGGAGGAAACGGACCTCCTATGGTCGAAACGAGGGTCCAGTTGATCAGGAGAGGTGTGGCATACCGCAAAACAGACGAAACGGACCTCTTATGGTCGAAACGGGGTCCTGTTCATCGGGAGGGGCGTGGCGTAGCGCAAAACGGACGAAACGGACTTGTGTTGGAGCGCTACGGTCAAAACGGGGGTCCTGTTCATCGGGAGGGGTGTGGCGTACCGCAAAACGGACCAAACGGACCTCCTACGGTCGAAACGGGGGTCCTGTTCATTGGGAGGAGTGTGGCGTACCGCAAAATGGGACTCCACGGGATACTGTTCATCTCCACCGTCGACCTCCTCCAGCCTCCACGGGCTACCGTCGACCTCCTCCAGCCTCCATGGGCTCCTGTTCATCCAGCCTCCACCGCGCGCTACTCCACCGGCTACTGTTCAACCACCCCTCCACAGGCACCCCTCCACCGTCTACTGTTCATCTAGTCCTCCACACCACGGGGTCCTGTTCAACCACCCCTCCACGGCCACCCCTCCACCGTCTACTGTTCATCCAGCCCTCCACACCACGGGTTCCTGTACATCCAGAGGCAACGCCACCGCTCACTGTTCATCCACGGTTAGCAGCACTCACTATTCATACAATCGATCGACTTCAGTTAGCAGCAGTAGCGAAGGAATCGCTCCATCGGGTTCAGTTAACAACCATCGATCGATCGCTCGGGTTCAGTAACGCGTAGCCTGCAGTGCAATCGCACGGGTTCAGTTAGAGCCTAACGCCTCGCTCGGCTTCAGTTAGAGCCAACGCCTCGCACACACACGCGTACGTACGAGAGAAACGTGCATCGCTCCGCCCCCGACCTCCCACCGTAACCAACAACTCCCCGAAATTTTCCTCCCCCTCGTTTCTACCACGGTTTTTTCCGTCATGGACGGCCCAAAGAATGTCATGCAGCTGCGTCTCCACCCCGCCCAGGACGAAAAGCCCATTTACTGTCATGATTTTTTGTCATAGAAGTAGGAGCCCACCACATCTATGATGATACCGGGTTTTGTCACAATTATCATCATAGAAGTGTCATATGTATGATAGAAAAAGATTTCGTTCGGCCCAAAATGTCACGGATGTGTCTTTTTTTTGTAGTGGCCACACATGGCATGGAACAATTGATGTGTGTTCTAGGGGCGCCCCCCGTATATAAAGGAGGAAGGGAGAGGAGGCCTGTTGGGGAACGTTGCAGAAAATAAAAAAATTCTACGCTTCACCAAGATCAATCTATGGAGTCATCTAGCAACGAGAGAGAGGAGTGCATCTACATACCCTTGTAGATCGCGAGTGGAAGCGTTCAAGAGAACGGGGTTGAGGGAGTCGTACTCGTCGTGATCCAAATCACCGAAGATCCTAGTGCCGAACGGACAGCACCTCCGCATTCAACACACGTACGGTTGGGGAAGACGTCTCCTCCTTATTGATCTAGCAAGGGGGAGGGAGAGGTTGATGGAGATCCAGAATCACGACGGCGTGGTGGTAGAAGTAGCGGTGATCTCGACAGGGCTTCGCCAAGCTCAGCGAGAGGCAGAGGTGGTACGGGGGAAGAGGAAGGCGCCAGGGACTAGGGTGCGGCTGCCCTCCCTCCCCCCTCTTTATATAGGGGGCCTAGGGGGGTGCGCCGGCCCCCTAGAGATCCCATCTCAAGGGGGGCGGTGGCCTAGGGGGGGTAACTTGCCCCCCCAAATAAAGTGGGGCGCCCCCCAACCCCTAGGGTTTCCAACCCTAGGCGCAGGGGAGGCCCAAGGGGGCGCACCAGCCCACCGGGGGCTGGTTCCCCTCCCACTTCAGCCCATGGGGCCCTCCGGGATAGGTGGCCCCACCCGGTGGACCTCCGGGATCCTTCTGGTGGTCCCGGTACAATACCGGTGACCCCCGAAACTTTCCCGGTGGCCGAAACTGGACTTCCTATATAAAATTCTTCACCTCCGGACCATTCCGGAACTCCTCGTGACGTCCGGGATCTCATCCGGGACTCCGAACAACTTTCGGGTTACCGCATACTAATATCCCTACAACCCTAGCGTCACCGAACCTTAAGTGTGTAGACCCTACGGGTTCGGGAGACACACAGACATGACCGAGACGACTCTCTGGTCAATAACCAACAGCGGGATCTGGATACCCATGTTGGCTCCCACATGCTCGTCAATGATCTCATTGGATGAACCACGATGTCGAAGATTCAAGTAATCCCGTATACAATTCCCTTTGTCAATCGGTACGTCACTTGCCCGAGATTCGATCGTTGGTATCCCAATACCTCGTTCAATCTCGTCACCGGCAAGTCACTTTACTCGTACCGTAATGCACGATCTCGTGACCAAACACTTGGTCACATTGAGCTAATTATGATGATGCATTACCGAGTGGGCCCAGAGATACCTCTCCGTCATACGGAGTGACAAATCCCAGTTTGATCCGTGTCAACCCAACAGATACTTTCAGGGATACCCGTAGTATACCTTTATAGTCACCCAGTTACGTTGTGACGTTTGGTACACCCAAAGCACTCCTACGACATCCGGGAGTTACACGATCTCATGGTTTAAGGAAATGATACTTGACATTGGAAAAGCTCTAGCAAACGAACTACACGATCTTGTGCTATGCTTAGGATTGGGTCTTGTCCATCACATCATTCTCCTAATGATGTGATCTCATTATCAATGACATCCAATGTCCATAGTCAGGAAACCATGACTATCTGTTGATCAACGAGCTAGTCAACTAGAGGCTCACTAGGGACATGCTGTGGTCTATGTATTCACACATGTATTACGATTTCCGGATAACACAATTATAGCATGAATAACAGACAATTATCATGAACAAGGAAATATAGTAATAATCATTTTATTATTGCCTCTAGGGCATATTTCCAACAGTCTCCCACTTGCACTAGAGTCAATAATCTAGTTACATTGTGATGAATCGAACACCCATAGAGTTCTGGTGTTGATCATGTTTTGCTCGCGGAAGAGGTTTAGTCAACGGATCTGTGACATTCAGATTCGTATGCACTTTGCAAATATCTATGTCTCCATCTTGAACATTTTCACGAATGGAGTTGAAGCGACGCTTGATGTTACTGGTCTTCTTGTGAAACCTGGGCTCCTTGGCAAGGGCAATAGCTCCAGTGTTGTCACAGAAGAGAGTGATCAGCCCCGACGCATTGGGTATGACTCCTAGGTCGGTGATGAACTCCTTCATCCAGATTGCTTCATGCGTTGCCTCCGAGGCTGCCATGTACTCCGCTTCACATGTAGATCCCGCCACGATGCTTTGCTTGCAACTGCGCTAGCTTATTGCCCCTCCATTCAAAATATACACGTATCCGGTTTGTGACTTAGAGTCATCCAGATCTGTGTCGAAGCTAGCGTCGATGTAACCCTTTACGACGAGCTCTTCGTCACCTCCATATACGAGAAACATATCCTTAGTCCCTTTCAGGTACTTCAGGATGTTCTTGACCACTGTCCAGTGTTCCATGACGGGATTAATTTGGTAACTTCCTACCAAACTTACGGTAAGGTTTACATCAGGTTTGGTACACAGCATGGCATACATCATAGACCCTATAGCTGAGGCATAGGGGATGCCACTCATCTTTTCTCTATCTTCTGCCATGGTCGGGCATTGAGCTGAGCTCAATTTCACACCTTGCAACACAGGCAAGAACCCCTTCTTGGACTGATCCATATTGAAGTTCTTCAATATCTTATCAAGGTATGTGCTTTGTGAAAGACCTATGAGGCGTCTCGATCTATCTCTATAGATCTTGATGCCTAATATGTAAGCAGCTTCTCCAAGGTCCTTCATTGAAAAAAACTTATTCAAGTAGGCCTTAATGCTGTCCAAAAGTTCTATATCATTTCCCATCAAAAGTATGTCATGTACATATAATATGAGAAATGCTACAAAGCTCCCACTCACTTTCTTGTAAACGCATGCTTCTCCATAAGTCTGCATAAACCCAAACGCTTTGATCATCTCAACAAAGCAAATGTTCCAACTCCGAGATGCTTGCACCAGCCCATAATTGGATCGCTGGAGTTTGCATACCTTGTTAGCATTCTCAGGATTGACAAAACCTTCCGGCTGCATCATATACAGTTCTTCCTTAAGATAGTCGTTAAGGAATGCCGTTTTGACGTCCATTTGCCATATCTCATAATAATAGTATGCGGCAATTGCTAACATGATTCGGACGGACTTCAGCTTTGCTACAGGAGAGAAAGTCTCATTGTAGTCAACCCCTTGAACTTGTCGATAACCCTTAGCAACAAGTCGAGCTTTATAGATGGTAACATTACCATCCGCGTCCGTCTTCTCCTTAAAGATCCATTTGTTTTCTATCGCTCGCCGATCATCGGGCAAGTCTGTCAAAGTCCATACTTTGTTTTCATACATGGATCCTATCTCGGATTGCATGGCTTCAAGCCATTTGTTGGAATCTGGGCCCGCCATTGCTTCTTCATAGTTTGAAGGTTCACCATTGTCTAACAACATGATTTCCAGGATAGGGTTTCCATACCACTCTGGTGTGGAACGTGTCCTCGTGGACCTACGAAGTTCAGTAGTAACTTGATCTGAAGTACCTTGATCATCATCATTAGTTTCCTCTCTAGTCGGTGCAGGCACCACAGGAACATCTTCCTGAGCTGCGCTACTTTCCGGTTCAAGAGGTAGTACTTCATCAAGTTCCACTTTCCTCCCACTTACTTCTTTCAAGAGAAACTCTTTCTCCAGAAAGGACCCGTTCTTGGCAACAAAGATCTTGCCTTCGGATCTGAGGTAGAAGGTATACCCAATGGTTTCCTTAGGGTATCCTATGTAGACGCATTTTTCCGACTTGGGTTCGAGCTTTTCAGGTTGGAGTTTCTTGACATAAGCATCGCATCCCCAAACTTTTAGAAACGACGGCTTAGGTTTCTTCCCAAACCATAATTCATACGGTGTCGTCTCAACGGATTTAGACGATGCCCTATTTAAAGTGAATGTAGTTGTCTCTAGAGCGTATCCCCAAAATGATAGTGGTAAATCGGTGAGTGATATCATAGATCGCACCATATCCAATAGAGTGTGATTTCGATGTTCGGACACACCGTTACGCTGAGGTGTTCCGGGCGGGGTGAGTTGTGAAACGATTCCACATTTCCATAAGTGCGTACTAAATTCGTGACTTAAATATTCTCCCCCACGATCTGATCGTAAGAACTTTATCTTTCGGTCACGTTGATTCTCTACCTCATTCTGAAATTCCTTGAACTTTTCAAAGGTCTCAGACTTGTGTTTCATCAAGTAGACATACCCATATCTACTCAAGTCGTCAGTGAGAGTGAGAACATAACGATAGCCTCCGCGAGCCTCAACGCTCATTGGACCGCACACATCAGTATGTATGATTTCCAATAAGTTGGTTGCTCGCTCCATTATTCTGGAGAACGGAGTCTTGGTCATTTTGCCCATGAGGCATGGTTCGCATGTGTCAAAAGATTCGTAATCGAGAGACTCTAAAAGTCCATCAGCATGGAGCTTCTTCATGCGCTTGACACCAATGTGACCAAGGCGGCAGTGCCACAAGTATGTGGGACTATCGTTATCAACCTTACATCTTTTGGTATTCACATTATGAATATGTGTAACATCACGTTCGAGATTCATTAAGAATACACCATTGACCAGCGGGGCATGACCATAAAACATATCTCTCATATAAATAGAGCAACCATTATTCTCGGATTTAAATGAGTAGCCATCTCGTATTAAACGAGATCCAGATACAATGTTCATGCTCAAAGCTGGCACTAAATAACAATTATTGAGGTTTAAAACTAATCCCGTAAGTAAATGTAGAGGTAGCGTGCCGACGGCGATCACATTGACCTTGGAACCATTCCCGACGTGCATCGTCACCTCATCCTTTGCCAGTCTCTGCTTATTCCGTAGCTCCTGTTTTGAGTTACAAATATGAGCAACCGCACCGGTATCAAATACCCATGAGCTACTACGAGTACTGGTAAGGTACACATCATTTACATGTATATCACATATACCTTTAGTGTTGCCGGCCATCTTGTCCGCTAAGTATTTGGGGCAGTTCCGCTTCCAGTGTCCGCTTCCCTTGCAATAAAAGCACTCAGTCTCAGGTTTGGGTCCATTCTTTGGCTTCTTCCCGGCAACTGGCTTACCGGGCGTAGAAACTCCCTTGCCGACCTTCTTGAAGTTCTTCTTACCCTTGCCTTTCTTGAACTTAGTGGTTTTATTGACCATCAACATTTGATGTTCCTTTTTGATTTCCACCTCCGCTGATTTCAGCATTGAAAATACTTCAGGAATAGTTTTCACCATCCCCTGCATATTGTAGTTCATCACAAAGCTCTTGTAGCTAGGTGGGAGCGACTGAAGGATTCTATCAATGATCGCCTCGTCCAGGAGGTTAATGTCCAGCTGGGACAGGCGGTTGTGCAACCCAGACATTTTGAGTATGTGCTCACTGACAGAACTATTTTTCTCCATCTTACAACTGTAGAACTTGTCGGAGACTTCATATCTCTCGACCCGGGCATGAGCTTGGAAAACCATTTTCAGCTCTTCGAACATCTCATATGCTCTGTGTTGCTCAAAACGCTTTTGGAGCCCCGGTTCTAAGCTGTAAAGCATGCCGGACTGAATGAGGGAGTAATCATCAGCATGTGACTGCCAAGCGTTCATAACGTCTTGGTTCTCTGGGATGGGTGCGTCACCTAGCGGTCCTTCTAGGACATATGCTTTCTTGGCAGCTATGTGGATGATCCTTAGGTTCAGGACCCAGTCCATATAGTTGCTGCCATCATCTTTCAGCTTGGTTTTCTCTAGGAACGCATTGAAGTTGAGGTTGACATGAGCGTTGGCCATTTGATCTACAAGACATTTTGCAAAGGTTTTTAGACTAAGTTCAGGATAATTAAGTTCATCTAATCAAATTATTTAATGAACTCCCACTCACGTTAGACATCCCTCTAGTCATCTAAGTGATACATGATCTGACTCAACTAGACCGTGTCCGATCATCACGTGAGACGGACTAGTGATGATCGGTGAACATCTCCATGTTGATCGTATCTTCCATACGACTCATGTTCGACCTTTCGGTCTTTTGTGTTCCGAGGCCATGTCTGTACATGCTAGGCTCGTCAAGTCAACCTAAGTGTTTTGCATGTGTAAATCTGTCTTACACCCGTTGTATGTGGACGTTGGAATCTATCACACCCGATCATCACATGGTGCTTCGAAACAAGGAACTTTCGCAGTGGCGCACAGTTAGGGGGAACACTTTCTTGAAACTATTATGAGGGATCATCTTATTTACTACCGTCGTTCTACGCAAATAAGATGCAAAAACAAGATAAACATCACATGCAATCAAATAGTGACATGATATGGCCAATATCATATTGCTCCTTTGATCTCCATCTTCGAGGCGCCATGATCATCTTCGTCACTGGCATGACACCATGATCTCCATCATCATGATCTCCATCATCGTGTCTCCATGAAATTGTTCGCCAACTATTACTTCTACTACTATGGCTAACGGTTTAGCAATAAAGTAAAGTAATTACATGGCGTTTATTCATTGACACGCAGGTCATACAATAATTAAGACAACTCCTATGGCTCCTGCCGGTTGTCATACTCATCAACATGCAAGTCGTGATTCCTATTACAAGAACATGATCTCATACATCACATATATATCATTCATCACAACATTTGGCCATATCACATCACAAGACGTCCTCTAATTGTTGTTGCATGTTTTTACGTGGCTGCAATAGGGTTCTAGCAAGAACGTTCCTTACCTACGTAAAAGCCACACCGTGATATGCCAATTTCTATTTACCCTTCATAAGGACCCTTTTCATAGAATCCGATCCGACTAAAGTGGGAGAGACAGACACCCGCTAGCCACCTTATGCAACTAGTGCATGTCAGTCGGTGGAACCTGTCTCACGTAAGCGTACGTGTAAGGTCAGTCCGGGCCGCTTCATCCCACGATGCCGCCGAAACAAGATAAGACTAGTAGTGGCAAGAAAATTGACAACATCTACACCCACAACAAATTTGTGTTCTACTCGTGCAAAGAAACTACGCATAGACCTAGCTCATGATGCCACTGTTGGGGTACATTGCAGAAAATAAAAAAAATCTATGCTTCACCAAGATCAATCTATGGAGTCATCTAGCAACGAGAGAGAGGAGTGCATCTACATACCCTTGTAGATCGCGAGCGGAAGCGTTCAAGAGAACGGGGTTGAGGGAGTCGTACTCGTCGTGATCCAAATCACCGAAGATCCTAGTGCCGAACGGACAGCACCTCCGCGTTAAACACACGTACGGTAGGGAAAGACGTCTCCTCCTTCTTGATCTAGCATGGGCGAGGGAGAGGTTGATGGAGATCTAGCAGCACGACGGCGTGGTGGTGGAAGTAGCGGTGATCTCAGTAGGGCTTCACCAAGCTC
>NC_057801.1:54170788-54189659 GCF_018294505.1 Triticum aestivum | reverse complement strand
AGGGACTAGGGTGCGGCTGCCCTCCCTTCCCCCTCTTTATATAGGGGGCCTAGGGGGTGCGCCAGCCCCCTAGAGATCCCATCTCAAGGGGGGCGGCGGCTTAGGGGGGGGGGGAACTTGCCCCCCCAAGTCAAGTGGGGCGCCCCCCCCCCCCCCCCCTAGGGTTTCCAACCCTAGGCGCAGGGGAGGCCCAAGGGGGGCGCACCAGCCCACCAGGGGCTGGTTACCCTCCCACTTCAGCCCATGGGGTCCTCCGGGATAGGTGGCTCCACCCGGTGGACCCCCGGGACCCTTCCAGTGGTCCCGGTACAATACCGGTGACCCCCAAAACTTTCCCGGTGGCCGAAACTGGACTTCCTATATACAATTCTTCACCTCTGGACCATTCCGGAACTCCTCATGACGTCCGGGATCTCATCCGGGACTCCTAACAACTTTCGGGTTACCGCATACTAATATCCCTACAACCCTAGCGTCACCGAACCTTAAGTGTGTAGACCCTACAGGTTCGGGAGACACGCAGACATGACCGAGATGACTCTCCGGTCAATAACCAACAGCGGGATCTGGATACCCATGTTGGCTCCCACATGCTCTTCGATGATCTAATCGGATGAACCACTATGTCGAGGATTCAAGTAATCCCATATACAATTCCCTTTGTCAATCGGTACGTTACTTGCCCGAGATTCGATCGTCGGTATCCCAATGCCTCGTTCAATCTGGTTACCGGCAAGTCACTTTACTCGTACCGCAATGCATGATCCGGTGACCAAAAACTTGGTCACATTGAGCTCATTATGATGATGCATTATCGAGTGGGCCCAGAGATACCTCTTCGTCATACGGAGTGACAAATCCTAGTCTCGATCCGTGTCAACCCAACAGATACTTTCGGGGATACCCGTAGTATACCTTTATAGTCACCCAGTTACATTGTGGCGTTTGGTACACCCAAAGCACTCCTATGACATCCGGGAGTTACACGATCTCATGGTTTAAGGAAATGATACTTGACATTGGAAAAGCTCTAGCAAACGAACTACACGATCTTGTGCTATGCTTAGGATTGGGTCTTGTCCATCACATCATTCTCCTAATGATGTGATCTCGTTATCAATGACATCCAATGTCCATATTCAGGAAACCATGACTATCTGTTGATCAACGAGCTAGTCAACTAGAGGCTCACTAGGGACATGTTGTGGTCTATGTATTCACACATGTATTACGATTTCCGGATAACACAATTATAGCATGAATAACAGACAATTATCATGAACAAGGAAATATAATAATAATCATTTTATTATTGCCTCTAGGGCATATTTCCAACAAGGCCGACCCTAGGCGCGCCCCCAAGTAGGAGGAGTCCTACTTGGGGTCCTAGTAGGATTCGCCCCCCTTCCTTTTACCGGAGGGGGAAAGGGGAAAGGAGAGAGGGGGAGAAGGAAAGGGGGACGCCGCCCCTCCCCTTGTCCAATTCGGACTCCTCCGTGGTGGGGGCGTGCCACCCCTTTGTGGTCTGGTGTGCCTCCCTCCTATGGCCCATATCTTCCCCCCGGGGGTTCTGGTAACCCCCCCACCCCCGATACTCTGATATGTACCCGATACATTCCAGAACACTTTCGGTGTCCGAATACTACCTTCCAACATATCAATCTTTACCTCTCGACCACTTCGAGACTCCTCGTCTTGTCCGTGATCTCATCCGAGACTCCGAGCAACCTTCGGTCACGAAAACACATAACTCATATAATACATATCGTCATCGAACATTAAGCGTGCGGACCCTACGGGTTTGAGAACCATGTAGACATGACCGAGACACCTCTCCGGTCAATGACCAATAGTGGAACCTGGGTGCTCATATTGGTTCCCACATATTCTATGAAGATCTTTATCGGTCGGACCGCTATGACAACATACGTTATTCCCTTTGTCATCGGTATGTTACTTGCCCGATATTCGATCGTCACTATCTTCATACCTAGTTCAATCTCGTTACCAGGAAGTCTTTTTATTCGCTCCGTAATGCAACATCCCGCAACTAACTCATTAGTCACATTGCTTGCAAGTTCATATGATATGCATTATCGAGAGGGCCCAGAGATACCTCTCAATACTCGGAGTGACAAATCCTAATCTTGATCTATGCCAACCCAACAAACACCTTCGGAGATACCTGTAGAGCATCTTTACAATCACCTAATTACGTTGTGATGTTTGATAGCACACAAGGCATTCCTCCAGTGTCCGGGAGTTGCATAATCTCATAGTCAGAGGAATATGTATTTGATATGAAGAAAGCAGTAGCAATAAAACTGAACGATCATTATACTATGCTAACGGATGGGACTTGTACATCACATCATTCTCCTAATGATGTGATCCCGTTCATCAAATGACAACACATGTCCATGGCTAGGAAACTTAACCATATTTGATCAACGAGCTAGTCTAGTAGAGGCATACTAGGGACATGGTGTGTTGTCTATGTATTCACACATGTAACAAGTTTCCGATTAATAAAATTCTAGCATGAATAATAAACACTTATCATGAATAAGGAAATATAAAATAAAAACTTTATTATTGCTTCTGAGGAATATTTCCTTCACGAATAACATTCGGTCACCAAATCATATAACTCATATATCAGTATATCGTCAACGAACGTTAAGCGTGCGGACCCTATGGGTTCGAGAACTATGTAGACATGACCGAGACACCTCTCCGGTCAATAACCAATAGCGGAACCTGGATGCCCATATTGGCTCCTACATATTCTGCGAAGATCTTTATCGGTTGAACCGTTATGACAACATACGTAATTCCCTTTGTCCATCTGTATGTTACTTGCCTGAGATTTGATCGTTGGTATCTTCATACCTAGTTCAATCTCGTTACCGGCAAGTCTTTTTACTCATTCCATAATACATCATCTCGTAACTAACTCATTAGTCATTTGCTTGCAAGGCTTCTTATGATGTGTATTACCGAGAGGGCCCAGAGACCTCTCTGATACTCAGAGTGACAAATCCCAATCTCGATCTATGCCAACTCAATAAACACCTTCGGAGATACCTATAGTGAATCTTTATGATCACCCAGCTAGGTTGTGACGTTTGATAGCACACAAGGTTTCCTCTGGTATCTAAGAGTTGCATAATCTCAAAGTCAAAGGAATATGTATTTGACATGAAGAAAACAATAGCAATAAACTGAATGATCATTATGCTAAGCTAACGGATGGGTCTTGTCCATCACATCATTCTCCTCATGATGTGATCTCGTTATCAAATGACAACACATGTCCATGTTTAGGAAACCTTAATCATATGTGATCAACGAGCTAGTCTAGTAGAGGCTCACCAGGGGCACAATATTTGTTTATGTATTCACAGATGTAACTGAACGATCATTATGCTAAGCTAACAGATGGGTCTTGTCCATCACATCATTCTCCTAATGATGTGATCCCGTTATCAAATGACAACACATGTCCATGTTTAGGAAACCTTAATCATATCTGATCAACGAGCTAGTCTGGGAGAGGCTCACCAGGGACACAATAATTGTTTATGTATTCACAGATGTATTTTAGGTTTCTGATCAATAAAATTCTAGCATGAATAAAAAAATCTTTATCATAAATAAGGAAATATAAAGTAACAACTTTATTATTGCCTCTAAGGCATATTTCCTTCAGATGGATCAATCCCACATCCAGTGGATGGGGGGAGTCTCTATTTTACACTTGACGACACAATTATTTTTATGGAACATGATCTAGATAAGGTGGTGAATATAGAATTGGTGTTATGTCTTTTTGAAAAATCGTCTGGACTTAAAATAATTTTTCATAAGAGTGAAGCATTATGCTTTGGACGCGCCAAAGGTGATGAGAGAAATTACAAACAATTGTTCGGGTGTGAAATTGGAAGTTTACCGTCTATGTATCTCGGTACCCGAATTCATCATAGGAAAATCACCAATAAAGAATGGAAATGCATTGAGGATAGGTTCGACAAAACTGAGTTGTTGTAAGGGTAAAATTATGTCATATGGAGGCAGGCTAATCCTTGTGAACTCGGCACTCACGAGTTTGCCTACGTTCAAGCTCTCATTTTTTGAAGTACCAATAGGGGTACAAAAAAGACTAGATTTCTATCGTTCTTGATTTTTTTTTGGTAGTGATAAACGTAAGGACAAATACCGCCTGGCGAGGTGGGCTATTTTGTGTAGACCTAAAGACCAAGAGGGTTTGGGGATCGAGAATCTTGAGATAAAAAATAAATGTTCGTTAGCAAATGGCTTTATCCTCTCATTTCGAAGGGTGATGGAGTGTGGCTGTTGTTATTGCATAACAAGAATTTACACTCAAAGACATTGGCTCAAGTCATTGTCCAGCCGTTTGATTCATCCTTCTAGAAGAGTTTGACGAAGACTAAGGTTGCTTTTTTAACAGGGAAAGATTTCATATTGGTGATGGCCGAACAACTAGGTTCTGAGAGGATATTGGCTTGGGGACATACTCCTTGCTTTACAATTCCCTTCTTTGTACAATATTGTCCAGCGCAAGGAAGACTACGTTAGAGCGATGTAAGGTCAAATCCATTGAATATCTAGTTCATGAGAGCTCTAATCGGGGATAATTGGACTGCGTGGGTACATTAGTTCATGGTTGATACCTATTAGCCTCGCTAATGAACCAGACACATTCCACTGGAAGTTGATGCCTTCTGGGCTTTTCATGGTATATGGTCAACTCTGGACCAGTCTTCCGTTCAAATCACACAAACAAAGGTACAATTTAAAAAAAATGTGGTTTGTTCATAGGGGAGTAATTCTTACTAAAGATAATCTAGCAAAACATAAATGGCAATGCATAAATAATGTTGCCTATGTGATCAGGCCAAAACAACACACCATCTGCTAATTACATGCTTGTTTGCCACTCTTTTATGATGCACGATTCATGTGACGTTCAGCTTGCCTCCACCTTCCAGTATTATCAATATGTTAGTTCTCGAACATTCAAAAAGATTCGAAAAGATCCTCATGATTAGGTTTCTTCCTTCAGATCATCGTAGCACTAAATATTGGTGACAAGCTATAAGATGATCAGATTTATAAGTAAATAACTCTTATTCGAATATGATGCCACACCACTCACCATAAAATATGATGTCAAATCAATGTTGAGGATATCGCTTATCGTTAGCGTGTCGGTGAGCTGGGAATTAGAGATTAATCAGAAATCAGTCAATTAATCAATTTTATCGGTCGACTATTAATCGGCCATTTTTTGCAAATCCCATGTTCTCAGCACTAAAATATGCTATATTCAATACCAAAACAATGTTGGAATGAAGTGTTACCTTGATTCATAGCCTTTGAATCCTCGTATAATAACAAAAGAAATAGGACAACAATACATATTCCATAACAAGGTCCACAAAACACAAATAAACATAGTACTATGAATGGGCTCGATTTATCGGTAGATTCTCGATAAATCGCTTATCACAGCGATAATTCGGTCCAAATGATAAACGGTGAAGATAATGCATAATCTTATTGGTCAACCGCCGAGTAGCGATAAATTGGACGATAAATCACTGAATGAGATGATTTTTTGAACAGTGCAAAGTCAAATCTCTCTCGATCATAATATCAGTCCTTAGAAATTCTTCTGTGCTTCCGGCTGCACAAAAGTTTTAGGCGGCAAAGACAAGTCCCTTCTCTGTCACGAGTTATCGACAACAAGTTCCGCGGGACCAGACACATGAGATTATCGCCACCTACTATGAGCAAAAACCAACCAAAAATTCCACGTTACTTTTTTTTGGCAAGAAAACTTCCGTCTATTCATTTTCAATCATGGCAGTACAACGAACGCCAGAAATAATAAAAATTCCATGTTATTATTATACAGTACATATAAACTAAACAGAGGAAGAACACTTGTTTGAACTTTTTAATTGAAAAAAACGCTTTTGAGTTCTGATCAATGATGAGTAGACTCATCCATCGAAATTTATATAGAAAGAGAAAAAAAATGGAAGAAGAGGAGAACTGGCCATCGTGGCAGTCGTCTGATTGGCCAAGCAAGCATCGTGGCAACCAGATAAAGATAAGGCGGATAAACTCGTCGATGTAGCTCAAAAAAGAGAGAACGCGACAACAGCCAGCCAGGCAGCCAGAAGCTAGCTCGTCATGGCCATGTCAATCCTCGGCGCTCTCAAGCTCGCCCCGTCCCCTCCGGCGACGACGGAGCAGCCGGCATGGCGCGCCCCCTCCTCGCTGCACTTCCACCTCGCCAACGCCGGCGCCGCCGCGCTGGTCGCCGCCTCGCTGCTCGTCGCCGACCCGGCCCTCGCGTTCAGGGTTAGTTGTATTGTATTTGTACCGGTCGACCGATTGAGGTGGCGTTAATGGCGTGTGGGTGGATGCAGGGAGGCGGGCCGTACGGGCAGCAGGTGACGCGGGGGCAGGACCTCACCGGCAAGGACTTCAGCGGCCAGACGCTCATCAAGCAGGACTTCAAGACCGTACCTAACTACTCTCACCTCCCCTTCCCATCGATTTTTACAAATTGTTTCACTCGAAATGATGTGATCATGCCTCAGATTTCTTCTTCCAGTTATATCAACAGCAAGTTCTGACTGAAGTTTCTAGCATGTAGAGAACTAGAGATAGAACAGAACATCTGAATGTTCAGAGTATTTCTGAATTTTGATGATTTATCTGAATTTGCGTTTCTTTCTGCAGTCTATCCTGCGGCAGACCAACTTCAAAGGCGCAAACCTGCTCGGCGCCAGCTTCTTTGATGCGGACCTGACAGGTAGCAGCCTACGGGTTTGCACTTATTCTTGATCTTCTCAGCTGTTCCAGCTTCCAACAGACACTAGTTGTGATGCTTGTCTACAGTCAAGTGTGAAGTTCTGAAGCCATAGTGATATCGCAATGTTTTGACTGTTTCATGGTGAATTCAGGCGCTGATCTCTCCGACGCCGACCTTAGAAACGCCGATTTCTCGCTGGCAAATGTAACAAAGGTACATTCCTTCACAGTAATCGTTGGGTTCAGGATAAGCGGTAACATAGCTGGCCTGAATTTTGCTGGAAACTATCTATTCGGTTGAATGACCATCACACAGAACTTATTATGTTGTTCCTGTCTCATCACAGCATCAGACTAGCAGTACTTCTTTTGTTTCTTAATTGATTATTGCGCTCTGCCTTAATTTTGGAAAATGGCTTTACAGCGATCTTGTGATTTGGCTTGTCTTGTTCCATTCTGCAGGTAAACTTAACAAATGCCAACTTGGAAGGGGCACTTGTGACAGGGAACACTTCTTTCAAAGGTTCCAACATATACGGGGCAGGCAAGTGCTAACTGTTTATCTCCAAGCCCTGTCTGAATTCTCAACGTATTTGGATTATTACCATGTGATTAATGTCATGCCATCATCTTAAAACCTCTGTTCCTAATGTAAAAAATGTTCTAGCCACACCATTCTGAAACAAATGAGCAAAACGGAAAATTTAACTACTTCAATTCAATCTCAATCTATGAATAGGATTGCAGTCGATCGAAGGTTCTTGTATTAATGCATTATGGCATCACCAGGTCATGTTGTTCTCATTTTTCCCTTTGCAGATTTTACCGATGTTCCACTACGAGACGACCAACGGGACTACCTCTGCAAAATTGCTGATGGGTAAGAGGAAAGCCGGCCAATGTCGATATTCAAGAATTATTCATCCATCTAATCTCCCATTTTCCATTTTCCATTTTGTGCGTGATGAAGACATTTCGTGGTTCTTATTAATTTTTGCAATTGATGTGCACCAGGGTGAATACAACTACCGGGAACGCTACGAAGGAGACTCTCTTCTGCAAATAATGAACATAAATGAAGGAGAATGGGGAGACTAGAGAATTCAGAGGTTGATTTAGTTCTCGAATAGTACTACCATGTTTCTCTCTTTATTTTTCTTATATCTTCCAGGGTGGAGAGAGTTCCGTGAACACACAAAGAATATATGTATCGGGTGAATAGTTGCTGGGAAATCAAGTGCTTACTCGGATGGTGTTAGCCTGTCAGGCATATTTAGTCCAGGGTTAGTTTTGCCGAAGTGTACGTAACAAAGTTAAAGCTGTTAGGTGTGACAAAAAAAAACACTCAAATATATATTCCTTTGATAATAATATTGATACATGGAAATTCCATTCATCTATTTTTTCCTGAATGCACTAGTTGGGCCGATGCTGTAACACATCAGAGGCAATACTTATTCAATACTAGTTGGGCCGGTCCTTGCTTGCATGGTGCGTGATAAACACAACAAATTGCACAAACAAGTTAATTATTCAGGTACTGCTACTGAAGCAACGGCACTGCTTCTGAGATATGCATCCTTGATTCCATGTAGCTTGGCAGCTACCTCTTGCATGTTGATGCGTTCGCCCGGGGATGTCTTAGTGCAGCAAAGGCCAACATTTAGCACAGATAGCAGACAATGTACATGTTTTTCCTTGAAGGCTATTGGAGTTTCATCCAACTCTTTTAGGCACCGGGCCCTGATGGTTTTCCGGCAGAGTTTTATAAAAAATGCTGGCATATTATTAAGGGGGATCTGTTGCCTCTGTTTAATAATCTCTTCTCTGGACAGCTTCAGCTTTTCCAGTTGAATTTTGGGACGATAACCCTTCTCCCTAAGAAAACAGAGGCTGTGAGAATTGAGCAATTCAGGCCCATCTGTCTTCTGAATGTTAGCTTCAAAATCTTTACCAAGGTTGGGACTAATAGGCTCATAAAGATTGCGCATGCGGTGGTACAGCCTACCCAAACTGCTTTCATGCCGGACAGGAACATCCTTGAAGGGGTTGTGGTCCTTCATGAAACACTCCATGAGATCCACAAGCTGGACGGGGTTATTTTCAAAGTGGATTTCGAGAAAGCGTATGACAAAGTCAAATGGCCCTTCCTTCAACAGGCCTTGCGTATGAAGGGATTCGATGAAGCTTGGCGACGCCAGGTAGAATCCTTCACGCAAAAAGGAAGTGTTGGAATTAAAGTGAATGACGATATAGGTCATTATTTTCAGACACACAAAGGCCTGAGGCAAGGTGATCCGATTTCTCCTGTTTTGTTCAACATTGTGGCGGACATGTTGGCAATTCTTATAGGAAGGGCAAAGGAGGCTGGTCAGGTGGGTGGCTTGGTGCCTCATCTGGTTGACGGGGGTGTCTCCATTCTGCAGTACGCTGATGATATCATATTTATGGAGCATGACTTGGTAAAAGCGAGAAATATGAAGCTAGTGTTATGCTTATTTGAACAATTGTCCGGATTAAAGATTAACTTTCACAAAAGCGAGTTGTTCTGCTTTGGTAGAGCCAAGGAGGAACAAGAGGCTTATAGGCAATTGTTTGGTTGTGAGTTAGGGGTTTTACCTTTCACGTACCTAGGTATACCCATTCACGATCGTAAGCTAACAAACAGAGAGTGGAAGTGCATCGAGGATCGGTTTGAGAAAAAACTCAGTTGCTGGAAGGGCAAACTCATGTCTTATGGAGGCCGGCTGATTCTTATCAATTCAGTGCTCACGAGTATGCCGATGTTCCTTCTATCATTCTTCCAAGTGCCAGTTGGGGTTCGGAAAAGGCTGAACCTTTACTGATCAAGATTTTTTTGGCAGAGTGATGATCTTAAGAGAAAGTACAGACTTGCCAAATGGGATGTAATCTGTCGACCAAAGGACCAAGGGGGTCTGGGTGTTGAGAATCTTGAGGTCAAGAACAGATGCCTTCTCAGTAAGTGGTTGTATAAGTTATCTGTTGAGACAGACGCAACGTGGGAACAGATTCTTCGTAACAAGTATCTGCAGTCCAAGACTTTGTCACAGGTGACCGTGAGACAAACGGACTCGCCGTTTTGGAAGGGGCTTATGAGAGTTAAGGCCGCCTTCTTTAATAGAACAAAGTTTGTCGTCGGTAATGGTAATAATACCCGTTTCTGGGAGGATACGTGGCTTGGTGATACACCATTGGCGTTACAGTATCCGTCCCTGTATCGTATTGTTCAACGACGTGACGCGCTGGTTGCAACGATTATGCAGTCCGTTCCCCTTAATATCCAGTTTCGCAGGGTGCTTATTGGTGATAGGTGGGGAGCTTGGCTTCATCTGGTGACTAGACTGATGGAGGTTCAGTTAGCTCATCAGCCCGATCAATTGTGTTGGAAACTTACTGGGTCTGGAGTGTTTACGGTTAAGTCGATGTATATCGATGTCATTAACTCTAGCGTCATTCCTAATTCCAAACATGTTTGTAAAGTTAAAGTTCCTTTGAAGATTAAAGTGTTTATGTGGTTTGTACATAAACAAGTCATTTTAACAAAGGACAACTTGGTTAAGCGCAATTGGACTGGCTCTACTAGGTGTAGCTTCTGTGATCAGGACGAGACCATTAAGCACCTCTTCTTCGAGTGCCCATTGGCGAGAGTCTTATGGCGCACGATGCAAATTGCCTTTAACATTACTCCACCGGACTCGGTAGGTTCGTTGTTTGGAACGTGGCTGGCTGGGATAGAGTCCAAAACCGCTGGACACATTCGTGTTGGAGTATGTGCGTTGTTATGGGCAATTTGGAACTGCAGGAATGATTTGGCTTTTAACAGAACAACAACTATTCATTTTTTGCAGGTTTTATTCCGTGCTACGGCGCTGATCCGTTTGTGGTCCTTAGTCACTCCGATGGCGGCCAGGGAGCGTTTGGTTACTGGGTCTGTCCGGTGGGAGATGGTTGCGCGGGATATCTTCAACCGATTTGGATGGCGGTCGTGTAATAGGATAGGCGATTAGTTTTCCTATCTTTTTTCTGCCAGCCGGTTGTGGCTTTGTGGCCTTTGTTATGTTTGCATCGAGGCTCTGTGTGAGCTTCCCTCTATTTACATTTCCAGACTTTCAGACTTTGTAAAACCTTTTTACTTATATTTATGGCCGTATGCATCATTCTGATGCAGAGGCCGGGGAGCCCCCCCTTTTCTAAAAAAAAATCCAACTATTTTAGTAGCTGGGGGTCAACAATCTCCAACACCCTATCAGGGAAGCTGGCCTCTGTAAACTTCACAATGCTTAGTCCATCAGTAAACATGTCATCAGTTGGCCTTCTTCGAATGAATATCTCGAGGAGAACGACACCAAAGCTGTAAACATCTGCGACGGTTGAAACTTGACCACCCCATGCATATTCTACAGATCAATGAATAAAAGGACAAGTCAATTTCGCTTTCGCTGGTCAACATAGATGCGGAAAAATATAGCAACACCAGACATAAAAATATTATTACCTGGAGCAGCATATCCAATCGTTCCCACTACTGCAAGTGAAGAAGAGTTATTGTTTCCAAGAGATGATGCTGTGGAAGCAACCTTGAATCTTGCCAGGCCAAAGTCTCCAACATGAGCTGTCATATTGTCATGTAGAAGAATGTTACTGGGTTTCAAATCACAATGAACCATTGTTTCCTGGTTGTTGTGATGTAGGTACTCCAATGCATCCGCTACATCCACCGCAATGCTCATCCTTTGGGCCATTGTAATGTGGTTCAAATCTGAAGAGCCTTCATAATCTCGAGTCGAGTATAGCAGTTTATGCAAGTCTCCTTGTGGCATGAGCTCATAGACCAGGGCCTTGAAATCATTGCCCTTAGAATCAATGCTCGAGCATGCGGTTAGGATAGTCACCAGATTGCGATGCCGAACATTTCTCAGCGCTTTACATTCTGCAATGAAGCTCTTGTGTGCTCCTCTTGTCTCTAGGTTGAAGACTTTTATGGCAACCTCATTTTCTTCCTCTCCTAGTTTTCCTTGATATACAGAACTGTATTTCCCTCTGCCAATTAAGTTGGATGTTGAGAATCCCTGTGTTGCTGTCGCTACATCATTGAAAGATACTTTTGGAAATTTTGTAGCAAATGATGGCACCAATACAGATTGTGTCTTGTGTTTTCCTCTCAAAAGCAGTATGCCAAATATCAGCATAGCAAGTGACACCATACTGGCTATTGGGATAACTAGTTTGAGCACCAAAGATTTCTTGTGCCTAGTTGACTTTGAAGGTAGAACAGAACATGGTAGCATGTGTAACTCCACTACACCACCACAAAGCCCCCTGATTTCCGTCAATCTGCACAGCAGTTGCATTCTTGAAGATCCCATTAGTTGGAACCTCGCCAATAAGATGGTTGAATGAAAAATCAAGTGCCACAAGAAGTTCTAGGTTGCCAAGAGATGTTGGTATTGACCCAGTTAAGTTATTGGTAGAAAAAATCAGAAATATCAAGCTACTTATGTTGCCTAACGAAGTCGGAATGCTTCCGCTGAACATATTCGAGTCTAACTCAATGTCTTGTAAGCTTTCACAACCAGCTAGAGTGTTTGGGATATCTCCGGATAGTTTGTTTGTCGAAATTTGAAAATATACAAGTTGTCTGGCATTGCCAATGTTGGCAGGAAGTTGTCCATCAAGCTTGTTGGAAGATAAGACAATTCCAATTATTGATGGGATTTTGAAGATCTCCATCGGAAACTTGCCATGAAGGCTGTTTTTAGAGATGTGCAAATATTGAAGCATCGGAAAGTTTCCAAAGCTTGGTGGTATGTGGCCAGTGAATTGATTTGATCGTAGATAGAGCCCTCCTAAACGAGACAAGTTTGACATGGATGATGGGATGACCCCCGTAAAGAAGTTTTCCCCTAAACCTATTTGCTGTAAAGTTTTGAGAGTGCCAATACACTCTGGAACCACACCTGTAAAGTGATTCACTTCCAATGATACAACAACGAGGTTGCGAAGGTTTGCTATGCCGGAAGGAAATTCTCCCGTTAGTTGATTTTCCCCAAAGTATAGATATTGGAGCTGATTGGAAAGGTTACCTACACTAGTAGAAAAAGGACCTAATATGAGACACATTAGTGCCGGTTGGGTTTTGAGCCGGCACTAATGTGTCCATTAGTGCCGGTTCCAACGGCTAGCCGGCCGTTCTCATTAGTACCGGTTTGTGGCGAACCTATAGTACCGGTTCGTGCCACGAACCGGTACTAAAGAGGGTGGTGGCAGGGTGTTGTCAGTCTGGGGCCCGTCCAGCACCTTTAGTACCGGTTCGTGGCACGAACCAGTATTAAAGGTCGACGTACATAAACCCTTCGTCCCCCCGAGCCACTGTGTTCTTCCCCTTTCCCCTCACTTCCTCTGTTCTTCCCCCTCTCTCCTCGAGCTCCTCACAAATTTTGCCCAAAATTTGTCAAGATTTGAAGGCCCCCATCCATTCAAATGATCACAAAGGTTAGCAACTTTGTCCTTTCAACTCTCATTGCTAGATTAGCTCTTGCAATGCTTTGTATAGCGATTAATTTGGGAGGAATAATTATATTTGCTAGTATTTGATTTATATGCAATTTGAGCACAAAAATAACACTTAGTTTGCATATGTAGGTGTGGTTTACTTATTTCCTTCTAAATCTCCGTCGTAACCACCGTCGATCGCCCGCACCGTCCCGTCGCCGGCACCACCTTTTGGTGAGGCTCTTGTTCATGAATGTTTTACATTACCAAATTGATGTTTATGTGATTTGGATATATAGTTACTCGTATAATTATCTTACCTGTACGTTTGTTTGTTATACATAGTGCCATGGTTTTGATATCCGTCCCCGTCGGCCCTCGTCCTTGTTATGATTCGGATGTGGTATATTCTCTTTTAAAACTAGTTGTTGCATTTCGTGTTTATGACAAATTATGCCCATCAAGTTGACATAGATATTTTTATCTAGGAGGTATGTGAACCGGAAATTCCAACCGACCCTATTGTCGAGAGGTTAAATTTAGTTGAAAGAGAAAACGAGTATTTGAAAGAAAAATTGAAAAGAATTGAGGGGGAGAAGATGGAGTTGGAGTTGCATGTTGCCGACGTCGTCGATGATCACAAGATCAAGATGGAGAAAATGAGGTTGAAGATTAGAAAGATTAGAAAATATGCCATTGATAGTGTGGCTTGGTATCATTATGCTGTTGGATCAATTGTTACCTTAATTGCGATCTTCATCGCATTTGTTGTTGCATTTAAATTCTTTAGCTAGAGAGTTATTTGTATGTTGCATTTAATTAAGTGTTGTATATGAACTTTATGTATGAACTTGTATTAATTTGGTCTATTCGGTGTTGTGTAATGAAGATGAGCCGACAATGGATGTATGATGACAGATGCTCTCCCGAGTTCATTAATGGCGTGCATACTTTTCTGCTTGCCGCTGAGGCAAACAAGCGGGCGGATGGTTTTATGCCTTGTCCATGTGCTGGTTTTAAGAATGGTCACAGTTACTTTACGTCAAGAACCATTCACGTTCACCTATTTGAGTCCGGTTTCATGCCCCACTATAATGTTTGGACCAAGCACGGAGAAATAGGAGTTATGATGGAAGACAATGAAGAAGAAGAGGACGACGACGGCTATCCTGGCCATGGGTTCCCTGAATACGATGATACAACAATGGGGGAAGAAGCTGAGCCGGCAATGCAGAAAGAAGCTGAAGAAGAGGCAGCAGATGAGCCCGCTGATGATCTAGGTCGGGCCATTGCCGATGCAAAGAGAAACTGCGCAAGTGATCTGGAGAGGACGAAGTTGCAACGCATGTTAGAGGATCACAAGAAATTGTTGTACCCGAATTGCGAAGCTGACAAAAAAAAGTTGGGCACCACACTTGAATTGCTGCAATGGAAGGCAGAGAATGGTGTATCTGACAAGAGATTTGGAAAGTTGCTGGTAATGATAAAGAATATGCTTCCAAAGGACAACGAATTGCCGAGAGTACGTATGAAGCAAAGAAGGTTGTCTGCCCTCTAGGGTTAGAGGTGCAAAAGATACATGCATGCCCTAATGACTGCATCCTCTACCGCGGTGAGTACGAGGATTTGAATACTTGCCCGGTATGCGGTGCATTGCGTTATAAGATCAGTCGCGATGACCCTGGTGATGTCGAGGGTGAGCGCCCCAGGAAGAAGATTCCCGCCAAGGTGATGTGGTATGCTCCTATAATACCACGGTTGAAACGTTTGTTCCAAAACAAAGAGCATGCGAAGGCGATGCGGTGGCACGCAGAAGACCGTAAGAAATACGGAAAGTTGAGAGCACCCGCTGACGGTTCACAGTGGAGAAAAATCGAGAGAAAGTACTGGGAGGAGTTTGCAGGTGACCCAAGGAACGTATGGTTTGGTCTAAGCGCAGATGGCATTAATCCTTTTGGGAAGCAGAGCAGCAACCATAGCACATGGCATGTGACTCTATGTTTGTATAACCTTCCTCCTTGGTTGTGCATGAAGCGGAAGTTCATTATGATGTCAGTGCTCATCCAAGGCCCTAAGCAACCCGGCAACGACATTGATGTGTACCTAAGGCCATTAGTTGAAGAACTCTTGCAACTGTGGAATGGAACAGGTGTACATGCATGGGATGAGCACATGGGGGAAGAATTTGACCTAAAGGCGTTGCTGTTCGTGACCATCAATGATTGGCCTGCTCTCAGTAACCTTTCAGGACAGACAAACAAGGGATACCGCGGATGCACGCACTGTTTGGATGATACCGACAGTATATATTTGAATAGTTGTAAGAAGAATGTGTACCTGGGACATCGTCGATTTCTTCTGAGCAGGCATCCCATAAGAAAGAAAGGCAAGCATTTCAAAGGTGAGGCGGATCACCGGACGAAGCCTCGCCACCGTACTGGTGCTGATGTACATGATATGGTCAAGGATTTGAAGGTAATTTTTGGAAAGGGTCCTGGCGGACAACCTATTCCAAAGGACGCTGACGGACACGCACCCATGTGGAAGAAGAAATCTATATTTTGGGACCTGCCATATTGGAAAGACCTAGAGGTCCGCTCCGCAATCCACGTGATGCACGTGACGAAGAATCTTTGTGTGACCCTGCTTGGCTTTTTGGGCATGTATGGGAAGACAAAAGATACACCAGATGCACGGGAGGACCAGCAACGTATGCACGGAAAAGACGACATACATCAGGGTCAGGCCAGCTACGCTCTTACCAAATAAGAGAAGGAAATCTTCTTCGAATGCCTGCTCAGCATGAAGGTACCATCTGGCTTCTCGTCGAATATAAAGGGAATAATAAATATGGCAGAGAAAAAGTTCCAGAACCTAAAGTCTCATGACTGCCACATGATTATGACGCAACTCCTTCCGGTTGCATTGAGGGGGCTTCTACCGGAAAACGTTCGATTAGCCATTGTGAAGCTATGTGCGTTCCTCAATGCAATCTCTCAGAAGGTAATCGATCCAGAAATCATACCAAGGTTACAGAATGATTTGGTGCAATGTCTTGTCAGTTTCGAGTTGGTGTTCCCCATCCTTCTTCAACATCATGACGCACGTCCTAGTTCACCTTTGCGAAGAGATTAACATTTTGGGTCCTGTATTTCTACACAATATGTTCCCCTTTGAAAGGTTCATGGGAGTCTTGAAGAAATATGTTCATAACCGTGCTAGGCCAGAAGGAAGCATCTCGAAGGGCCATGAAAATGAGGAGGTCATTGAGTTTTGTATTGACTTTATTCCTGACCTTAAGCCGATTGGTGTTCCTGAATCGCGGCATAAGGGCAGACTGGAAGGAAAAGGCACGCTAGGAGGGCATCAAATAATATGTATGGACGGGCATTCTCTCACTGAAGCACACTACACAAGTTCTACAGAATTCCGCCTTGGTGGCTCCGTATATGGAGGAACACAAGAATTTTCTACAGTCCAAACACCCAGAGAAGTCTGACGACTGGATTACACGCGAACAAACGAGGACTTTCGCCGGTTGGTTGCAGAAACGTGCCCTTAATGATGGCGATATTCAAAATGACATGTACTCGCTGTCCCAGTTACCATCTTCGAATATAATGACTTTCAAAGGGTACCAGATAAATGGGAATACATTTTACACGATCGCCCAAGATAAGAAGAGCACCAACCAAAACGGCGGTGTCCGCTTTGATGCAACAACCAACACGGGAAAGGAAACATATTATGGTTACATAGAGGACATATGGGAACTTAACTATGGATCAGGTGATTTGAAGGTCCTTTTGTTTCGGTGCAAATGGGTCAATATGACACGAGGCGGGGTAACGGAAGACCCGCAGTACGGAATGACAATCTTGCGTATGCAGACGAACCATTCGTCCTAGCCAATGATGTGGCGCAGATTTTTTATGTGAAAGACATGTCTATCAGGCCGAGAAAAAGAAAAGATAAGGAAGTGAATGGATCATACGACGAGCCAAAGTGCCACATAGTTCTTTCAGGAAAAAGAAACATCGTGGGAGTGGATGACAAGACAGACATGTCAGAAGATTATGAAAAGTTTGATGAAATTGCTCCATTTACAGTGAATATTGACCCGAGCATCCAGTTAAATGATGAAGATTTTCCCTGGCGACGGCGCAAAGGGACACACGAGAAGAAAAAGTTTCACACCCAAATATCTGGGATGTGATCGGCTTCACTATCATCACTTTCTTCTGTGTTTCACACCCAGGAGGGAATGTCTGTAATAGTTAGGGTAGTTAATTATGTGTTTTGGCATTTGAAACGCGAAGAAATTTTATGTGCAAATAAATTCTTTTTCATGCATTTACTGATTTTTTTCCAGCTAAATGACCCTGAAATTGAAAAGCATTTGAAGTGAACTCAGAAAAGGTTAAAAGTTGGCATGGTATCATAATTTCATACAAATAGCATGTGCAAAAAAGTAGAGAGGGTTACGACAAAAACTGGATACACTTCGTGTACAAAATGGACAATCTTTTTCGAAGTATCAGGGTTTCCGACGAAAATTGAAATGTTACAAAGGCGTTTCATTTTTTAAATAACGTAAGCATTACCAAATTGAATATAATGATAAAACACACTAATATTAAACATAAGAAAAAAGAATCACTGAAAAATCTTTTTCCAAAGTTAAGTTATTCACAAACTAATGATTCACACAAATTTCAAATAATTCAAAATTTAAACTATTCAAATTTAAAAACTACCGGCACTAACAGATCAAAGTTTGTAAATTTTTGTACCTAAAGCAAAAATATTCACAAAGAAACTCTAAATACAGCAAAAAACAACTCAAAAATAAATAAAACAAATAAAAAAGCAAAAAAATTTAAGAAAATAAAAAAAGCCCGCCTACTGGGCCAAAGCGGCCTGCATACGACTAGAAACTCAACCTTTTGTTGGGCCAGGATGCAGGCCCGCAAAGGCCCAGTAGGCCCACATGGCAGCAATGAATTGGTAGGCCCAGTAGGCCTGCTTAGGAGAGGAGCTCGAGAGAGCTACCGCACCGCGGTAGCCCTTCGACTAGCGAGGTGGGACTAAACTTGCCGCACCGCACTGCGCCAGCGCACCATCTTTAGTACCGGGTGGTGGCACAAACCAGTACTATAGGGGGGGCTTTAGTACCGGTTGGAGCCACCACCGGTACGGGTGTGCGCTTCCCGCCGCTTGGCCTGGCCAAAACAGACCTTTAGTACCGGTTGGTGGCTCCAACCGGTACTAAAGGTCCATCCTATATATACCACACTTGAAAAAAATTCAGTTTTCCTCTCTGTTCTTCCCTCTGTTTCCTCCCTCCGTCGCGCCGCCCTGCCCCGATCCTCGCCGCCCCCGCCCCTCGTCGCCGACCCCGGCCGTCCCCGCCCCTCGTCGTCGCCCCCGTCGACGCCGCCACCCCGGCCATCCCCGTCCCCGTTGTCCCCGTCGTCCCCGTCGCCGCGCCCCGCCCCGCCCCGTTGTC